>NC_090877.1:42408942-42418942 GCF_036669935.1 Montipora foliosa | reverse complement strand
GCTGGCTGTGTAAAAACTAAATATTAGATCCATCCTCGAATTGTTGAACAACAAGAGATGCCTCGTACTACCAACAACTAGATTTTGGGGTTTATTTTTCTTTATTAAATATAACTACTATATAATTAGTTGTTTTACATGTCACTTTAGTATACAGACCAGCTGTACCGTCCTGTATTGTCCTCTTGAAATCTTAGTTGCTTGTCGATTTAAAGTGCCCCTGTGATCAAAAAAACCACTTCCTTTTTTCCTTCAGATTTTGAAAGTGTGTTTGCTTAACACCTGACTGGCAAAATTTTGAGCTTTGATTTTTATCCAAAGGCCGTTTACTTTGAGTGTAAGTTTTGGATTTCACGGTCCACCATTACTCACGTTCAAAACTGACTGATTGGACCTCAGACGGTTGGATCCAGGGAAAAGTGACGTCAGAGGCTCACTAGCTTAAAATTTCAGCGTGTGAACGCAGCTTATTATATATGCAAAGCGTGAGTTTAAAAGTCTGAAAGCCCAAAACCATCGTGCTGCATATTAATTCTGCGGCGAACACACGTATTGCATTCTTAAACTAGTGAGCCTTTGACGTCATTTTCTCCTCGATCCAGCTCTCTCAATAACATTATGTTAGTAATGGCGGACCATTAAATAAGAAAATTACAGTTAAAATAAAGAGGTGTCTTTTTGAAATCAAGGCTTAAAACGTGGGTCACTTAATGTTTTGTTAACATAGTTTTGAAATCCAAAGAAAAATATTAGTTGATTTTTTGGTCACAGGGGCACTTTAAACAAAACTTGAAAAAAAATGAAATTTACATTTCAATCGCCGACTAAAACATAAATAGATAATGTCAACCATTTTAAAATGACTTAACAGATACAACTTTCAATAAATATATTTAAAAGACAATGGTGATAATAATTTATGCGGCACACTTGCAATCTATCGGTAAACTTTTGCACTTAGTAACAGTAAAGTACTTGGCCTCTCGGAAACCGTACACTGTTTGACAAGAAGGTTTGACAAACATACCATTCGGCTTGAGACAAGACACATGTTCAGTATAACACTTGAACCTATCGACAAATTTGTTTCTACACTTATCCCATGTCCTCTCAATCGACTTGACGCACCAATGATTAGCTTGCCTGGTTGTGCGATTGCGCGCAAATGGTTTATCCAAGAATGTTTCTGGATCACCTGCAACGAAAACCCCCTGGCTTTTATTTTCCTCTTGTTGAAATGACATTTCCAAAAGTCCCATTGTATCAGTTTGGGAAGTACACAAGCTTGAAAAGCTTAAAAGAACAAGTATAGTTTTGGCAATCTGTTGAAGAAATGCAACACGAAAAAACGTTAATCAACATTGCTTGAAATTAGCGGTGGTCTAGTCGTCCCAGACCACCAAAAAGTTCACTAGGCAACCGGTTTTTGGTAAAATGAAAAGCCTGGTTGCCCGTGGAAAAAAGTAACGGACAACCCAACCAAAAATAGAACATGAATTGCATATTAATTAAGCAGCACCCGACTCACTTGTCAATATCCGATAACTGTAACTGTAACTAAACTGTAACTAAATTGTCGCAACCGAGCATTTTCCCGTGTTTGTGAGTATCTGTGGCTTTACAAAACACTCTCAGATAGGAAAATGCAAGAGGCAATATCACAAACATGTAGGCGAGGGAGATCGAAAATGCTAAAACTAAAAGAACTATGGAATGCTCAGGCTCCATCACCATGTGATGTAGGGGGTTTCCTAATGGGCAACCAAGGATTTACAACGGCTACCTAATTCACGGGTTTAGTTGGAAGGTCTTTGAAACAGGGAAAACCTGGAACGTTTTTCAATTTCTAGCACTGGTTAATATAAAACGAACTAGGAAGCGAAAGGAAGGGTATAGAGTTCACTTGATTTTTGCAGCCATAAACTAATTAGTCTTTTGGTGGGATGACAACTTTCTCATTCTCTCAATTGTGGACATCAATTCGTTCATATTCTGGCGTAAATTCACCACAACGTCGTTACATTTGATTTATTGTGGAAAAGACAGTGTGGTCTCGTTGAAGGGCGTTGAATTTGCATCTAGCGCAGCAGTGGTTTTGCAAGGGTAAAGGGTAAAGTGTAAGGGTTAATATTTTGAACCAACCTTTTTACTTAAGTGCTTGGCGCACCATTAATTCCTATTACACCCTGTTGAAATGGGTGAGATTTCACTTAGTTAAAAGAGCCCAATACTTACATCCATGACGACGAACAGACGTATTTCTTCACTTTAGAAGCTGATCCTAAATTGTTCCCTTAGAAAAATTGTATTCTTCGTGTCTCCTTTTCTTCTCAGATTCTTCTCGTCACTAACGAGCACAGGGAACTATTTCCCCTTTTATAGAAGAAAAACGGGAATAATTTTGGGATACGCACAATTTTTAGATTAAACATCTTCTGATTCAGAGTATTTTCAGCGTTCGAAACCTCCCGTGAAGAAGATAATTTAGTTGGAAAGTCGACAACAGTAGATGAAAAAAAGATGTTATCTTGAAGAAGAGGAAAGAGAAAGACAGGAACATCACGAACAGTATTTGAATTACAGTTCTTGGATACTTTTATAAGCTGATGAGCAAAGCTTCGAGAGGTAGCCTCGCTCAACCTCAACCACTTATATAAATCCCTGAAAATCACTGACATCTGTACATGTAACGTAGTTGGCTAGACGTAAATTTGGACTCTACAAGTTGTAAAGTGCAACGTGATACAGGGTTGAGGAATTTAATTCCCCTGTTCCTGATCATGTCATCGTGCTTAGAGTTTCCTTTACGATTTGTTCTACGTCTAAGAGATAAGTAAAAACAGCTTCCTTTTTATCGCTTTAATTGTATATTTGTAGCTGCAGCGAGTTAAGGTTCTTTATAGTAGAGAAACAAATTAGCTTGATTTCAAACATTTGCCAAATCACTTTTCTCCTGAGAAATCTATGAATTAAATTGACAAGAATTTATTTTATCTCGTAATTTTAATTAAGTTATTTTATTACATTACTTCATACCTACATTACTTGTTGAAAAGGGTAATATGTCTGAGAGCGATGAAAGGAAATAATATCAAGTCAATTAAGGAAATGTCTGTCATTGAACAACGTTAATCAACATATTTAATTGGAAAGTTAAACGAGACTTACTGTTAGTTGAAGTTTGACTTGAATTCTATTTCACAAAGAGTAGTAACCGAAGGTGTCTGACATGAAGAACGAACGTAGTCTGCCGAGAGTGACGTCACAAGCATTGTTTCAAATCCTCCTCCTCATAGTAAAGGAACATTTAAACACAGAAGGCAATTCCATAAAGAGGAGTAACCGAGGCCTGAGATCTCGAGACAAGCACAAGGAGGGAAAGGTGGGCATGTCAGACATCTTTGGTTAGTACTCTTTCACTTATGTCCAGGCTTAATTCTAGATTACCAAATACTTCTAAACAATCAATCAACTAAGTTACGCTAAAGCTCCAAATGCTTCTAACAGTGTTAGCATTGCTACATGACGAGCTTCATGCGATTCTGAAATTCCCAGCAGGGCATGGTATCTAATTTCCGGTCTTGGTTGCTAATAACATTAAAACATCTGTCATTACCAGGTAATTTGCGGTAATGCAGTTGTCACTGCTTTAACCCCAGATGGAAAGCAGCTATCTTGAACAAAAAAGGGGAATGACGTGTTAAAGTAGTTAATATTATTATAAACACGATACCTTCTCGCGAAATTCAAAGATTTGGCCTGAGAGCATGGCGGCAAACGATCATTCACCGCCGTATTCTCTTCGGCTCAGTCGACTTTTCGGGTCTTCCCTTTGCCTGTCGAAACACTGGTATGCTGTATCGAGTGAGTGGTTTAGAAGGCCGCGAGATTTCAGTGCAGGGGCCCTGCTTAAAGATGAGGTGATGGAAGTTTCCATCTACGAGTTGGTCGATTACAATGGCGCTCGAGGGCTTCCGAGTTTGTTTGGGTCGACTTGGAAGAAGGACATGGTCATTGTGTCGACAATTTTCGGGATTGTGGTCAGAACATTAAGGAAGAGTACTCAAAATGATAAGAAAGTATTGTTCTCAATCTAATTTAAAGCCATCAAAGACGTGATCAGTGCCCTTCCGATCGAAGAATTGGCGGGAAGTAATCGCTTTCCCGCCAATGTGCCCGATACTCCTCCATCAAAGAATGGCTCATCATGCAGCTCATCATGTTTGAGAGGAAGAAATGCGTGGATGAGGTTCAGGACCGGCTTAATTCAGTCGGAACTCTTCTGGGAAAGGCCTTTGGTTATGGCTTCCTTTACTGCGAGCAAGGCAGAAAAGATTACATCAAATATGTAATATCGACTGCCTTAATTAAACACCGTCGCCCAAAAGGAAGGTGCAAGGAAAGCGATACAGAACATGTATGAATTTTCTGAACATTGGAATCTACTGATATGGCACTCCACCTAACCACCAATTAGATGAGAGCCCAGAAAGAGCTTGTCTTTTCTGTTACAAGAAACCTCTTCAAGCTGGAGCCCCTTGCTGCAGAACTTCCAGGCTATGGGATCACCCTGAACATTTCTTTGATCTGGCAAATACGACAAAGCCGTTTGCATCAAAATATTCCTGAATCAGGAGTGTGTGAGTTCAACCTTAAACTTGATGGGCGACCTCTTGCAGGTATGACACAAGATAAAGTTTTTCTTTCCTGGTCAAATGCATAAGGCACAGGAATTCCAATGAAACTTGTCTTATTAGCAAGTTATTATGAGGCAGATTATAACTTTAATTTTTTTCTACCATATGACATATCATGGTAATTAGGAGATCTTCTTGATTCATTCAGTTCATGAGGATGAATGAACCAGAAATGGTATTTTATTGATTTAAAATTCCTTACAGTGTACACCTGCATGCAGGCAAGAGACATTCTTTCCAAAGGAGCATCCATTGCCATGCTCCAGTTCGAATGGCAATATTCACAATATTCACATGTAATGATTCCAATAATTAAATGGTTGTCTTCAACGTGGTTTGGTGATATTGCAGCATTATGATCATTTGTGCAACAACACCGTGTGTTGACCTCATTATTTTTATTTCACTTTCAGTGACTGTTTGTTCTTCCCAGAGCAGCAGAGGAGCTTGGTCTATTTAGGCTGCAACTCTTTGAGAAACTGTTTTTTTTTTCCTGGTGCTCATTAGGAACAAAATCCTAACACAGAAACAGTAAGTCCTGAATACAATTTGTAACTAAAGCAATGTGAAGTTTAATTTTAGAGATTCAGTTGCACCTATACAGATACTGCATAGGTAAAACAGTTATTCAACATTTTGGACACATCAGAATAATAATTACTGTTACCTGTTCTAATTTTCACCTAACAAGTTATAAGCTATAAAAATTATATTATTTATTAATTTATTTGATTAACTCATGAATATCCACATGTGATAATTTTATTATTGTAAATGTGTGTGGGGTGTATAAACACAACAATGCAGGTCCCCAACAGGGCCTGTAACAACAGAGGTAACACTGCTGTCTCAGTCTGCAGAGTGTGCCCCCGCCCCCCAGTAGGTATGTTTCTTAATGCAAAAGCTTAGTTTACAACAAGAACATTATCTTTCTAGAACTGAATTTCTCCAAGCCATCTGTTTGAAGTACATGTATTTATATGTTGTTAGGTTTGTTCCTTCTGAGACAACAGAGAGGCTTGGTCTCTTTAGGCTGCAGCTCTGTGAGAGTTTCTCTCCAGGTGTTTCAGTGGAAATAAAACAAAGATAAGACTAATGCAATGTACTATCAATTTTGCTTGGACCCTGAAACAACAGAGAAGCTTGGTCTCTTTAGGCTGCAGCTCTGTGAGAGTTTCTCTCCAGGTGTTTCAGTGGAAATAAAACAAATATAAGACTAATATAATGTACCGGTACTTTCAATTTTGCTTGGACCCTGAAACAACAGGGAAGCTTGGTCTCTTTAGGCTGCAGCTCTGTGAGAGTTTCTCTCCAAGTGTTTCAGTGGAAATAAAACAAAGATAAGACTAATGCAATGTACTCTCAATTTTGCTTGGACCCTGAAACAACAGAGAAGCTTGGTCTCTTTAGGCTGCAGCTCTGTGAGAGTTTCTCTCCAGGTGTTTCAGTGGAAATAAGAAAAATACAAGGCTAATGTAATGTAATTTCAAATATGCTTGGACCCTGAAACAACAGAGCAACTTGGTCTCCTTAGGCTGCAGCTCTGTGAGAGTTTCTCGCCAGGTGTTTCGAGGGGAAATAAAACAAATATAAGACTAATATAATGTACTTTCAAGTTTGCTTGAACCCTGAAACAGAGAAACTTGGTCTTTTAGTTTGCAACTCAGAGAGTTTCTCCTCTTGCGTTTCAGTTGAAAACGTGATACAAAATTATCTGTGAGCAATGAAGAAGACTTCTAAAATTCCAAGTAACTGATTTCTTTTTAGTTCTCTTTCAGCACGACAGCAGGGAAGCAGACGGTCTTTTTAGCCTACAGCTCTGTGAGAGTTTTCTCTCCAGGTGTTTCAAAACTTAGAGAAACAAAAATTACTGTAGGGAACCTCACAACCAATAATTTCAGTCTCTAACTAACAACAAACTCTCCTTTTGGGTTGTTTATCCCGAAATGCATAGCTTTGTGAAGCTTATTGCTTTCTAAATTCTCTACATTAGAAATACAACGATGAACTTGATGTGATGGAAGGTGACTGTCAATTTTACATTTCGTTAAGAAAGTTACTTGCATCGAATGTAATAAAGCTACAGTTTTCTCCAGTGAATGATTTTAAAAATGGACTTTTCCGACAAACATTCGTAATGCTAGCATACCACTGGTGGAACTGTCAAATACTGGACACCAAATAAGTTCACACTCTCTAGTTGCTCTCCCCTGTCCAGTGCTAATGTCAACTTGAGAGCGAAGAGTGGGCAGCTTTGCTGTTGTCTTGCTCTTTGCGGCTTCCAGCGCAGCACGACCTAACAACTGGCGTTTGCTTGTGCTTATTTCTGTAGTGCCATTGAAGGATTTGGATAAGCAAAGACCTACAGTCAATTGTTCGCAGTGCACGTTGGGCATCTTCTAAGTTGTAGGTCTTAAATGATAGGCGGAGTGCTTTCTGCTTCCACATGGGCAGTCTCCATTGCTTGCTCTCTTTCACTGTGTTGAGGTGGGCACTTCCTATACAGGTGACTGAAAAAACCCCAGTTCAACATTTGTGAATGTAAAGTGGCACCATTTTGCTTCAGAAAAAAAATACAATGTAACATTAAGCTAAGTATTATATAAAAATAAAACTTCAAGAAGTCGCAAAACTTTGATTTTTTTGTTTGTTTCTTTGGTTTTGAACGGCAGCCCTCGAGCATTCTTGCCCGTGTTCGAGCTGCGTGGGTAACCTACGTGGTAAAAAATTTTAAAAACACTTTTTGCTTGAGTCCTTCTGTAAATAGCGCGACCTGAAACTCGTTACTTTACACCACTCGCGTGGTCAATATTGGTCAATTACCTTGCTCGTCGAAAGACAAAACTACCCTGTCGCTCTTACGCGTTTCGAAGGTCTTGCTGTTGATGCTTTGATGTATGAGAACGCTTATTTAATGTCTGGTGATTGTTTAAGCCTGGTTTTCACCGACACGAGCACAATCATAAGCATATAATAGCCTTAAACAAAGAGCACAAAGAAATCATTTGATGACGTAACAAATAGTAAGCACAGGAAAAGCAGGACGTTCGAACCGCTTAATTTGCTTCTTTAAACGGAGATTTTATTTTTAAATGGTAGTACTCGTAATGAAAGTAAAGTGAAGCCATGAAGCTAAGATGTAGTGAAGCTACGATCCTCGCAGTTGTTCTATATGTGATTCATTTCTTTTATCATTTCGTTCGTTAATGAAAATACTTACCAGGAACACAGGGATTGTGTGCAGAGTTATTGCATTCCACCAATTCTGTTAACCATACCATGTATCTTTCGTGCCTTGCACGGTCTTTTAGAAGTCGAAGATGCACTTGAGGAGCTTGTTTACCCCCAAGAGAGAACTGAATAATTTTAGGTGCCTCATGTCCAGGATGCCTTGACTCAAAGTGGTTTTCGAGGGCCCTCGTAATTAACAACATATCCTCGAAGCAATTTCTTAGTTCTCGCTCCGTGTCTGTTTTTGGGTTGAACTTTGGTGTGTAGGCTTGGAGCCGAAACCGCATAGCAGTCACTTTGACAAAAAAGTGATAACACTTACATAGCTTTGCCTTGTGAACTATTTAAGACAAATTCGTCAATTTTAGCTATCTTATGTATTTGAATGTACCGGAAATTTAGTGCATGGGCCAATTTGGAAGGTGATTTTTTACGATTTGTCGAGTTTGCTGTTGAGTGTGCAGATGTATAACTTGTGTGAGTTTCATTCTTCCACGCGTCTCCTCAGCAGTTTTAATTTATTGCGAGCGGTGTCGTGTAGCATTACGCGGGCCGTTTGGGTTTTTCTTTCATGTTTCTGATTAATATCATTCCAGTTGAATATCCGCTGTTTGCAAATTTTCTAAAGTGTTGTAAGTAGTTCAATTGTCGCAGTTTCTGCATTTATGTTTTTTGTATCTTATCGTTTTATGTTGAAAACCAACTTCACAAAGAACTGTGAGTTTTTCTGGCTGTTTGCGTTAGCTATTATCACAATCTAGCGAAATTGAAAGTAAAGCCTTTACGCATTTCTTCGATCAAATATGCCATGGATTGTTCAGGGGTTTAGCCAGCGCTAAGAAGACGTTTTACGCTGTGTTTCTTCACCAAACGTGACAATATCTAGGTTTCGATGACATAAGAGAATTCCAGGAATCTGATTTTTCACACTTCTCTCGGTGACGGAGGTAAAAGTTGATGACAATTTACCTCAACAAAAAGTGCGGTCTCCTGCTGATGTTTTGCTGTAGAATAGCAAAACATCGGCAGGGGTCCACGATTTCAGAATCGCATGAAGCAAACAAACACTCATCTTGAGACTTTTCCAGGTAACTATCGCTCATGTTATGTTGTCGCAAAGAATTGTTGCTAACGCTAACGACATGGCTAGTATTAACGAGAGTTCCTTTTAAGGCCAGTGCGAGTCTCCCAAATTGCAGCCCTTGCTGCACATCCTAAATACCATAATAATTTCCCATTTAAGGGTGGCTTACTCACAAAGAAACGATGAACAACTGGATGTTGGCTAACTAAGGTATTCTCAGCGCTAATTAAACCAGACAAAGCTGATCTAGCAGTGATCAGTGCCGAATGGCATAGAAGGGAACTCGGTATAGGGAAATTATCTGTTTACAAACATTGCAATTGTTATTCAAATGTGCCAACCGCGGGAGCAAAACACGCTTTGTTTCGATCGGCCGCCAATGAGGCTCCGGTTGGCACATTAATGACAATAGGTGACGACTCGGGGAGAGTGAAGGGAACTTCCTCTGACTAGAGAATACAGCCCATTTCAAAGGATAAACGCTGCACTGTCTCTAAGTAGTGAGACACCTCGGTAACGTACTCAGAAAAGCGTCACTTCTGATAGAGAACCCAGATAATGGGCCATACAATCAGCTCGAGGTGATTTTGCACTGTTTGTGCGCTATTGGCAGACGGGTGGACCGGTACCAGCTGCTGGGTGCCTGGAGTCCAGAACAAAGACCGCTGACCCATCATTGGTTGTACTCGAATGTACGAAGCCTGAGTGGCCCATGCCGGCACCACTAGGGTGCCCTTGGCCTGGTCGGCCTCTATCCTACCCAAAAATGTGGGAATTAGAGTTACTGTGCAGCGATTCCTGCTCCCGACAGTGCCAGAAACATTAGTTGCACTGGTAATGCCCCAGCCACTAGCACTCGCATCAGTTCGAAAAAATATAAACCACTAGTGGATGACCAATGTAACGAAACGCCTGGTGGACATTCTCAACCCACATTCGTAACTCAGTGCCCTAGCTGAGCAAAATAAAGACACGAGGGAATCATAAT
>NC_090877.1:42396442-42403942 GCF_036669935.1 Montipora foliosa | reverse complement strand
CCAGTCTAATTTACAGACAAATTAAGATACGTGGGAAAGACCCGGTTTTCATAAGATCAGCTATATATATATATATCAAAATCAATGAAAAACGAAAGTCTTCCTTTTCTTTGCTTTTGCGCTACGCGTTTCACCGCTGTTGCGGCTCTTCAGGCTTAGCACTGAGTGTGTTTATTAACTTATTACGTCACAGATGTAATTCTAATTACAATTATAATGGCTTTACCTTATATAGGAGAAACGGGTGATGTCCTCAGAAATAGAGTGACAGTGCATAAACAACAAATTATAGACCCGCACACACGTATGCTGGGAGTCAGCAAGCATATTAGAGACCTTAAGATTTGAGAACGGCGTCTCTCCTAGGACGTCACGGCATATAAAGGCCTGGGGCGAGAACGCGGTCCTTTGCGCGGGAACTTCAGACTTAAGAAAAGATAAACAAGACGGGAACTTTCTCTAGCGCCTTGGTCGAGAATGGCGTCCTTCAGGAAAGCGCGGGACGAACTTCTTGTAAGTTTCTGCGAGGAAATAATCAATGAGGATGAGTTTCTCATGTTGTATGATGCTAGCAAATCGAAAAATCCAGAGTATCCTTTTTGGAATTATGAAAGATTCACGTTGCAAGGTAAAAGTGAGGCCGAGTGTAAGACAGATTTACGTTTCGAAAAATACGACATTCCTCTCTTGGTTAATGTTCTTGGCTTACCTGACGAAATAAAGTGTAAACAAGGAACAATCTGTGACAGTACTGAAGGATTATGCATCGTTCTCAAAAGGCTGGCATACCCTTGCCGCTACAGCGACCTCATAAGCACTTTCGGCAGACCTGTCCCTGAAATCTCCATGATAAGTAATACAGTCATTGATTTTATATTTGAGCATCATGGTCGTCGGATATCAGAGTGGAATCACACTATTTTAAATCCCCATGCATTACAGACATATGCTGACGCTGTTTCAAATAAAGGTGCGGCCCTCGACAATTGTTTCGGCTTTGTGGACGGTACAGTTCGTCTAATCTGTCGCCCAAACACCAATCAAAGAATTGTTTACAATGGGCACAAGAGGGTGCATGCCCTGAAATTTGAATCAACCGCCATTCCAAATGGACTAATTGCCAATCTTTACGGTCCTGTTGGTAAGTGTGTTTAATTATAGCTGTATCTTTCAATTTTATTTATATTTATGAACAATCAGAAGCTTTAGCAGTGGGCTCTACTGTTATAACACTGCAGGAATTTGAACACAAGAAAACCTACTGGAGACCTGGGTCACAGTACCTCTTTTACATACTTCTCATATGTTGTCATATACAATCAGTGAACAGTAAAATACCAAACATGTGAGGACCACAATGAAACAGGCAGGAACCCTATAACATAGGGTCATGTTTTGTAGCCAAACAGTACAACAGTAAAGATAAAAAGAATGGCAGCTTTTATCAACAATTATTAATGATTTTCACCCCCCTAATTCTACAAACCTTTACTATTTCCAGAGGGCAGAAAGCATGATGCGGGAATGCTACGAGACTCAGGACTGTACCATGATCTCCAAAGATTTGCTTTCTCCCCAACTGGGCAGCCTTTGTGTATATATGGAGACCCAGCCTATCCTCTTCGCGTACACCCCCAATCTCCATTTCGGAATGGCATCCTGACTCCCCCAATGCAGCAGTTTAACAGTTCCATGAGCCCAGTGAGAAGCTCAGTGGAATGGCTGTTTGGGGACATAATTAATTATTTTTGCTTTCTCAATTTTAAGAAAAACTTAAAAATAGGGCTCAGCCAAATAGGTAAAATGTACATTGTTTGTGCCCTTTTAAGGAATGCCCTTACATGCCTTTATGGTAATACCACTTCCCAGTATTTTGATTTGGACCCACCCCTGTTGCAAGAATACTTTGCTTGATTTAATTATTGATGTAATATGACAAAACTTTATTTAATCAACACAACTTCAGTAAAGAACGAAATGGTTGTTCAAGTTTGATAAACCTCCATTAAAAGGAGTTTTTCTTAACAATACAATGAATTAATATATAAAAAAAGCTGTAACAAATAAGATGATGGTATAATGTGGTAAACAATGGAAAATACTCCTGAGTGCAGGGATCTAACTTTTTTGGCTCATAAGTTTGTCAACAACAGCCATGAGGATCTGAGATTGTTGCTGCTGCTGGTGGTGCATTAGCTCCATCATAGATTTCTGTTGATCAAGATAAGAAGCCAGCTTCTTCTCCTCCAATTCTTGCAGCTTTCGTCGTATTGCTAACTCTTCTTCTCCCAATGCCTTCTCGCTTTCAGCTTTCTCACGCAGAAATGAGATTGTCTCATTGCCACTCCTTCTCTTTTTCTTCATATGGTTTTCCTGTTCTCCTTCCTCAACTGCTCTCTTCTGGGTTTCTCCTAACTTCTCCATTGCCTTTTTTCTTATACTTTCAGCTTTCTGTTTATCAGTGTCCTCTTTCTCTTTAATCACTGCTTCATCAATCTCCTGGGAGGTGGAAGCGACTTCCTCCATTTCAATAATATCAGCCAGTGCTTGGTCCAATTCTGTAGGTTCAGGTGACACTGCAGTTGACCTTTCTTCAGCATTCATCTTCTTCCTGTACCTCTTAATTAATATGTTGAGGTGATCCCGAACTGATCTTTTTGTTACAAAAAAACGCACACCACTTGTGCCATTCAGGTTGGTGCTAATTTCCTCCCACAGTTTTCCTCGTTCATTCGAATTTCTTTTTGCAGAGAATGGATTCACTGAGAGAACTTTCCTGCACAGCAGAATGTCATGCTCTTTGGTCCACATCTGGACCCCTGGAAAACCTGGCACTCTATTAAAAGAAAAGCAAATATTACTACAATAACCTACATTTCAAGCTATATATCTTCAGAGTTAACGCAACTGAATTGAACAGCATTAGTTGCTGAGATTTTTATGCTTGATTTGCTCTAATATAACCCAAGCAAATTAAAATTCAACAACCACTTCATATATATATATATATATATATATATATATATATATATATATATATAATTCATGGCACAACAATGGGCCCAAAGAACGCATGCAGCTATGCTGATTTAGCCATGGGCGAATTAGATTACAAAGCAGAATTTTGCGGCCCCCTAAAACCGGCTTTATGGTGGAGATATCGGGATGACATTTTTGATCTCTGGCAGCAAGGACCCTCGGCCCTAGAAAACTTCACAGGATTCCTCAACTCTCTTAACCCTACCATCAAATTTGAATTAGTTTCTTCTGATAGCTACCTTAATATGCTAGACGTCACATTGTATCTAATTGACAGCTTCATTAGAACAGACATTTAGTACTCTAAACCTATGGACAGTCATCTGTACTTACCACCCACTAGCGCTCACCCCAAACATGTATTCAAAGCGAATCCATACGGAGTGGCCTTGAGATTACGTAGGAATTGCTCAAATCAGAATTTTTTAGACAGGAGAATGCTGGAATATGAAAGGTACCTTGTTAATCAAGGCTACCCCAAAACACTCGTAAAGAAGCAATTCCTTAAAGCCTCAGCCATTCCTAGAGTTGATCTGCTTTTGCCCCGAACCAGGGAGAACAGAAAACTGTTTCCGTTAGTGATGACCTTCAATCCTCACCAACCTAACATAGACTACGTCATTAGGAAGCGTTTGCACTTGTTACAATCTAATCCCAAATTAAGAGAATTTTTTTCATCTAATTCAATTATTCCCTCGTTTCGTGGAACTAAAAACTTGAAAGAAATTTTGGCGCCATCGAAATACAGAACAAGAGTAGAACAAGAAACCAATGAAACAGGTGGTTGCATTAAATGCAAACGTAGTAGATGTGATCTTTGCAAAAACGTTTTGATAGAATCAAATTTTTTTTCAGAGTTTCCAAACCAATAGAACATACTTTATCAAACCAAGACTGTCGTGTGATTCTAAAAATGTAATTTATCTTGCCTCCTGTAACAAATGTCGGTTGCAATATGTTGCTTCAACGGCAACACAATCCAAAGTTAGATTCCGCAACCATAAATCATCAATGGTAACGAACAAGAAAACCTGTGAGGTAGTCCGCATGCTTTAAGCGACTTTTTTTTGCAGTGTATCGCTCAGGTGTTTGCTACCAATTCCACTGAGATTTTGGATAAACTTTTGATCATGAAGGAAGCGTACTGGAGTGCGCAACTTTTCTTATTAGTACTTTTGGCCTTAACAAAAGGCAAAAATTCCACTCCAGGAACAGAATCCTGAGGATGATACGTTGTTGGCTCAAGCGATTTACTTAACTGTCTATATATAGAGAGTCAGTTAAGTAGATCCCTTGTAACTTTGTCTGTATATATATATAAATATAAAATTATTTTTTTTTTGAATTAACAAGGCTGGAAATCCAACGATGTAGTCCCAAGCTAGTAGGATCCGAAGGATACACAACGCTTTGCTAGAAATATTAAGTTATTTGAGTGTACAAATAGCGACAGCGAACTACTAACAGATCCATTGCGTTGTGTATCCTTCGTTGTGTATCCTTGCGTTGTGTATCCTTCAGATCTTACTAGCTTGGGACTACATCGTTGGATTTCCAGCCTTGTTAATTCAAAAATATAATTTGTTATGAGCTGGTAGCCTGTGAATCATCCTCGGATGATCCGATGTATGTTCTGTTCCTGAATGTTAAACGCCGGGGAACCCCGTGGCTAAACAATCACCTCACCAATTGCTCTGTTTCCAGCAGGGTTGTCGTGATGGTGCAGTGGTTAGCACACCCGACTTGAAATCAGGGGGGTGCGGGTTCGATTCCCACTCACGGCAAAATGTTTTTCATTCAATGGATCTGCTAGTAGTTCGCTGTCGCTATTTGTACACTCAAATCACTATATATATATATATATATATATGTAAATTCCAATATAACTCTCAGAGAGTGCTATATTGGTTATATATATAGAGAGAAGAGTGGACTACTTTTTCATTTCAGATCTACAAGCTTGTTTCGTAGGAGCATAACGCTCCCACTCTTCGGGATCTTATAATTATATTTACAGAAACGCAGTATTTATGCATTCGATTTTTCACACTTGCTTGCACAGTGTTTAGTTCTTAATTACACGTTATTTAGTAAAAACGTACTTGCTTGCCGGCAGCTGCTTACTAACTCTGACCTTTTGTTAAGTGTGGCGTGCTCCGGGTGGCAAATTATGTAATATTTCTCAAGTGTGCATAAGTTACATCTTTTAGTGGTGTTACAATACGCACGCGCTCTGCCTAGAATTTTTCAAGTGATCTTATACTCTGTTTTTGCTTTCTTTAAGCGTCATACATATTTGCTTAGCTCAATTTGATTACTCTATTTTTCAGTCCTAAAAAATTGCTTATTGTTGGCGAACCTTGCCTTAAAGTCCGTGTCCGTATGCCCGACATAGTACTCAGTCCCCTTGCTAGATGTGACAGAGGCGTGGTACACAATGCCCTTTGCGAGACACTGGTTGTCGAGTGGGCACTCCTCCTTTTTCCTGCAGTTTGCATAGCCTTTCTTCGCGTGTTTCTGCTCCTGATTGTAGTAGTAGGCGCTTATGTTTTGAATCTATTACGATTTTCTGGCGGGAAGTCACATCATTTTTTGAATCTATTAAGGGGGGTGGCTCTTAACTACCAAACCGTTGCTATGGACTCCTTCAAATAGTCATTTCTCGAATTCCTTTCACTCTACAGTTATCCTTTTTTGCCAAGTGTGTTCTATTTAAAATTCTTTTGTCCGCTTCAACTCACAACCATATTTAGTAAAAATAGTTTACTTCATAGAAAGTGCGGCGTACGGGGTTTTATGCACGAGTTGTTTGTGTCAAAAACCCGAACGAGCGAGGAACGAGCGAGTGAGGGTTTTTGACACAAACAACGAGTGAATAAAACCCCGTACAAAGCACTTTCTATGTCGTAAACTCTTTATTACACATAACATGAGAATTTTCATTAAAATAGTTTTCTGAACGCGAATTAGAAACAAAAACTCACTAACAATAGAACCAAATGCAAATTTAATTTAATTCAATAACAAAGTACGATTTGCACGATTTGCACGATTTGCACGAGATGCACGAGTGATTGGCATGGAAACGCCTTTACGCTATCGCTGATTGGTTATACTTTCACATGTGAAATAGCTGTACGCCATTCTGATTGGCTGTATAGGTCTTTTTCACATGTGAAAATAAAGCGTATAGATTTGTACAAATGAGCTTTATGGAATAAAATTCTCATGTTATGTGTAATAAATCAGGTAACCAAAACAGTAAATGCCTAAAAACTCATCGAAAACTCTTTTCTTCACAAATTTCCAACGCAACAGTATGAGAACATTCTAACACAAAATCTGTAGCATGGGTTTTAAAAGAAATCATCATGTCGTAAGGCCCTCGTTTGATACACTTTTCAAAATATCAGCTTCTTTTTTTGTCCAAATAGAAATTCCATGCTATAGTTTACGAAAAATGATGCGACGGTTCCCATCCGGTGAAAAAACCGCCGCTTACTTTCGTTTCCTGAGAGCTTTTACATGTTTTTCACTGAAATTCACGGCAGAGGACTCGGACTAGATGCGCATGCGCCTTCTGATTAAAGTGACGTCGGATTTCCAATGAAAAAGTTACTTCAAAGAACCATCCAAGCAACCTTTTTGTAGGGCTCTTGACTAAAGAGCTTCCTCAGCATCCATTCCCTTTCTGTAGCTAGTTAAGTAACACCCCCCTTAACGTAAAAAGCGTAATAGAATAAGCAGCTGCCGTCATGCAAGTAAGTTTTTACTAAATAACGTGTAATTAAGAACTAAACACTGTGCAAGCAAGTGTGAAAAATCGAACGCATAAATACTGCATTTATGTAAATAGAATTATAAGATCCCGATATATAAAGAGTGTACTGAGGTGTTTATGGAAATAATTATGCAAAATTAATAGTCCTTAGTGTGTACAGTTTACAGTGATCAAACAGATCAAACAGATCAAACACATCTGAGCTGACAGCAGTAAACAAACAAGCCTTGCGAACAATAACCATTAACAACAATTTTAATCAACAACGAAAACTGAAATTACATGCACAGTAATCTCTCACAACATTTTCCGTTTGACTGACAATCTTTACTCCCTCGCTCTTCAGTTGAGAACAACAAAAAGTCAACCTAAAGCGCGGTAAATTCGCTTACTCGATTGCAACTGTACTTGACAGTCAAACAAAGCAGCTCCCAACTGGACATACATTTCGTACAAAAAGCCTATAAATGTGATTGTTGAAATATGAGAATAATCAGAATCTCTGTCAACACAGAATTTCAAACGTTTTCAGGCTTTCTTCGTTTTTTTTTTTGGCTAGTTTTAAAAAATATGTTAGTTGAAAGCTAACCGTTGTAAATAAGAGTTTTTTTTCTCGCTCTATTTCTCTCAGCTTTACGTTGATTTTCATTGAAATTTTCTCTTCTTCTCCTTCCTCGGCT
>NC_090877.1:42388942-42391442 GCF_036669935.1 Montipora foliosa | reverse complement strand
GCTGGGAAACCAACCAATTTTATCTAGCTGGCTGGGAAATTTCTTGTTTGTCTTGCTGGGATAAAGGAACAGATAATGTTTTCCCAGCAACACTGAAAAACACCTGAAAATGCCTTAATAACATTTATTTTCATTATCTGGGGTATAATAATACATTTTACAACAAATTGGTCGTTGGCTGCCCCTGATTATTCATGTTTAACATTTGGTCATTGTAGCCATGGAAACCATCCAGAAACAATTTCTTCAAGTGTTGACTTAAGCTCTGAAACCTGGAACGTTTGAGATTTTCAATAACTAAAAACCAGTGTATGTAACATGACTGTATTTGCATTTTCTTGTATTTGACCGTAGTAATCACATTTGTAACAGTTCTATCTGTTCAGCCAAACCAAGTCATGTGAAATTGGTCACGTGATGAGCCTGGTATAGCTTCTCAATTAACATGGTTATCATATAGCAAAGTAAGTAAGGGGAGTCAATGTCGTTTAGAACGAGCGTTCGAAAGTAACTCATACAATTTACAAGAGCAGATTCTTTTTTTTTCACATTTTCCGTCTTATTGATTGTTCCTATTTGTAATTTGACAAGTGTTGCTACGGAAACCATTCAGGGGTAATACCTATAAGTCATATATAAGTTATTGGAATTAAGTCTGAAAACTGCGTTTGAAGTTTGCCACAACTAAAAATAAATGTATGCAACATTTTCAGGTTTGCGTTTAACTTTTATTAGGCATTTTTTTACCAATTCTGCTTATTCAACCTAACCGAGTGACGTCATTTAATCACGTGATAATCCTAGTAAAGCTACTCATTTGGCATGGTTATCATACACCAAAATAAACTCGAGGAATCAATGTTGTTAAAAATGGGTGTTAGAATTTGTCCCTCGTTTTGGTACCAAATGGCTCTTTCCAGGGTCCTGGCCCATGGACTATTAAGCTCAGGCCGGAGCCCATGAGTAGGAGCCTCCCTGTGCACTATATCCTTGAGTCAACCTTTGCCCTTCAGCAGGAGACTGACATTTACATTAATTTACATCAATTCGCACAATTTGCGTACATTGTTTTTGCTATTTTTGTCTTCGTTAGACAATGAATTTATTCCGATTGGCTATTTTAAACAGCGCGCGCAGTGCCGAACAACTCGTGGCGTTCTAAAAATAGAAAGATACGGGCAAAGGTTGACTCATAGGGCTTGTATGGGAGAGGCAAGCTCCTACTCATGGGCTCCTGTTAAGCTTCAATTTGGAAAGAGCGCCATACATTGCTTTGTATTTTAAAGCTTTTTACAAATATTGTTTATTAATTATCTTCGAAAAATGTGTGGTTACCCCCAATTTTCTTTTTGTTCACTTGTTAAGATCTGCTTTTCCCTCATATTCAGTAAACCGCGCAAAAATACCTTTGAATTTGTAGGCACTTTCCTTAAGAATGCAATACGTGTGCACGCGGCTAAATTAATATGCAGCAAATGCAAACTCGATGTTTAAATTGCATACTCAGGGTTCGTGCTACTCCTTAAAGTCCTTGAAAAGCCCTGGAATTTAATTTTGGATTTCAAGGGCGCTTGAAAAGCCCTTGAAAAAAAAGATTTTGTGGAAAACTGCTTGAAAACTCCTTGAATTGTTGCTTGGATGAAAATTGTTGAGATTGCATCATGCTACATGCAAGTTAAAGAGACATTTCAAAAATTGAGCCCAAAATTGACTATTAGCGAAACATTAGAACCAAATATGAAAATGCCCGTGTGTGCACTTAACTTGCGGGATGTGGTAAGCAAAGAAAACACTGAAACACTATGTATAGCATAGAAGTCTTGACTTGTTAAGACTCCTTGAAAACTTAATTTATGGTTCTTGAAAACTCCTTGAATACTCCTGGAATTTTATAGACAAAATCCAGCACGAACCCTGATACTGTATATAACAAGCTGCATTCACACCCTCAGATTTTATAAGCCAGTGACTAAATGTCGTCACTTTTCCCTTGATCCAACCCTCTGAGGTCCAATCGGTCAGTTTTGAGCGTGAGTAATGGCAAATCATGAAATCCAAAACGTACTTTACTTTTAGGAAAGACAGAACCTTGCACGGCGGGAGTGTTTTCATTGGCGTTCGCAATAACATCATAACAACCGAAGAAGTTAGCCTCGACGTGCACAATTGTGAGATCATTACTGAAAAAAAAAAAACCAAGACTCTTCTCCTCTCCAGTTATTATCGCCCGCCATCTCCTGATACTAACGCGTTGGATTTACTGGACGAAGCCTTGTGCAGAATTTATGGCCTTAACCCTACCTTGGTAATCCTTGCTGGTGACTTCAACTGTGGGGGCATAGATTGGTAAACTCGAAATCTCACGCCTCGTATTGTTCAAGCTTGCCACCAAGCTCTCTTAGATCTCTCAGACAAATACACCTTAATTCAGCAAGTGTCTGCTCCGACGCGTCCTGCCTCCAGTAGAACATTAGACCTTGTCTTCTCCTCAAATCCTGGT
>NC_090877.1:42366442-42383942 GCF_036669935.1 Montipora foliosa | reverse complement strand
CAAGGATGGCTGTGTCAGAGACGATTTAAATTTTCGAGTTTCAGTTTCAAAATATTTAGGAATCTAGATATGGATAAGATGCATTGTATTCTAAGCCCGTACCTTGCAGGTCGGGAGAGTTCTATCTATAGGGCCGGGATTTTTCTCCTTTTTTCCCACTTCGAGCGTGGTGGAGTTTTTTCATCCTATGGATTCGTTGGTGTTCTTTCGCGTTCTCTTTTCATGGGCTATTTCAAGTTTGTTATATGCGTATTTTACAGCTGTATTATTTTTTGTTTAATAAACATACCGTGCGGCCTCCAGAGAGCACGCACTCATTTGCGTTTGGTGTCATGTCCTCCTTTCTGTCGAGGTCACGCACGGGTAATGTACAAGAGAGGTGTCCTTAATAGAGATTGATTGCAAACCCCTATATCTGTTGTGACTTTCCCGCGCACATTGCTGGCTGTATATATGTATCTAACTTACCATTTGATTGGCTTATTTCGTCCCTGCCGCCTTTTATTCTATGATTGACAAAATTAAGAAGCTTTTTTTTGTTTCAACTGGCCAACATTCAATTAATTGAAAAACGAACAGGTCGCCATTTGATTATGCTTTCAACCGTAAGCAAACACACACACACAACTGTTTAAACTTAATTAAAATGAACTTCATTTTTAATTTAGCTTTGCTTCTCAAATATTAACACGGACCAGCTGCGTATTTTTATTTTCTTACAAGTGTCTATAATTTTTGTACAATAAAAATATGCTTCTAAAGATGTTGCTCTACAAATTTGAATTTGCGGCTTTACTAAACGGCACACTGACACCCTAGTGGCAACATTTTACACTTTCCAAGAAACGTAATATTGTTATAGCCATACACCGTTACACATTTGGGGGATTTATAATCAACAATGCTATTATAACAAGAAATGTGAGTTTTTAAACCATGAACGCGGCTCACATGAGTTTTTCTACAGGAGTCCCGTCCCCCTCACAAGCTTTGAAACGTAGTTGGAATTATACACGTCTCTGGCAGTACGATTGTGTGCTAATAGTATGTCAAGAGACGCTTCTATGTCACTTGTGGCATTGGTTCCCTGGCTTTTGTTTACGATGCCCTCTGATTTAAAAGCATCAATTTGTCGATTAGGATCTTGGTCGAGTGACTCAAAGTCCTGAATGCCAAAGAGTGACGTGTCCGATAAGTCAATTTGGGAGACACCGCTCGAGACATCATTCACCTCGTCCAAGGCTTCCTCGGTCTCGAAAGCGCCACGTTGTGGATAGGTCAACTGGTAACGCGACTCGAGATCAGTGCCCTGGAAGGGAAGTAGTGGTGTGTCCAGGAAAACAGGCTTTGCGGAAACGATGTTGTAGGAGCATAGTATAGAAATAAAAGTGATTGAAACGATCTGTTGGAGACAGAAATACTTCAATCCGTTTAAAGCAATGCCAAAAAGACTGGGAAGTCAAGATTGCAGCAGGGATGCAGCGTTATAACGCTGGACTTGCAGCAGGTGCACCGGTGCAAAATCCCGATATATGACCGACACTTAAACCACAAACTCAACTTGACTTGACTTACGATAAATCTATAAACGTGTGATCAGTTTTTGTATGAAAAAGATACTATAAGTGCTGGTCTGGCGATCAATGTTCGGGGTTGGAAATAAATCATATGTATATCAAGTTTTTGAAGCGTGGGTTAGAGAAGAAACTGATGGAGAAGTGGACCAGGTTCTTGCACTTATCTCAGTGGACAATGTAAGAAATTGTCTGACTCTTATAGACACCTAGAAAATTCAATTTTTTGGGCTTATTTGACCTGCTCCCAACTGTGAGGGTGTGAATGGGGTTAACCGACTAGCGACAAAGGTCTAGAAAATACTACTGACTACCGACAAAACGAGGAAAAAAATACCGACTAGCTACAAAAAAATTAACTGGGATTTACCGACAACCGACAAAGGTCGAAGATTTTAACCGACAACCGAGAAAGTAACGAAATTTTAACCGACAACCGACATGTGGACCCCCCCATTCAGACCCTCAACTGTGTGGCTTCATAGCTCAGTTGGTATAGAGCAATGCCACCGGCACATCGATCCTAGAGGTCATCCCGTGGAGGCCGCCCGAGGGACAATTGTTTAAATGTTGTCCAGATAACTGCAAAGATCACTTAATTCTCCATTTCGTAATGTTTGGGGTTTGTTACCTTCCGCAAAGTCTATGATATGTATTCAGGGGCCTTAGGCCTAGGCTTTACCATCCTTACGTATAATGGTCGTTACACCCTTGATCTTATGATCACTCGCTCTGACGACTTGTTTGTATCTGATGTATGTACATCTGATATAGTCATCTCTGATCATTCTCCTGTTCTCTGCCATCTCAATCTTGTTAAACCTCTTTGTAAGACGAAATTTGTCAATATTAGAAATCTCAAATCTATCTGCCTTGATTCTTTCAAGCGTGATATCAGTGTCTCTCTCGCTTGTGTTGATAATTCTGATATATCTAAGCTGGTTTCACACTATCATGAGGTGTTTGCCTCTACACTCAACACGCATGCTCCACCGAAGCGTAGAGCTGTTACTGTTTGCGTTAAAAAAGGGCCTTGGTGCACGCCTGAAATTGACCTCCAGAAGAAAGTTAGGCGAAGGTACGAACGTCGATGGAGGTCCACTGGACTTCCTACTGGCAAGCAGAAATTTTCTAAGCAATGTGCTGTGGTAAACAAGATGCTGTTTTTATCTAAACAGCAGTATTCTAACAGTGTAGTTGCTGATAATGAGAATGACCAACACTCTCTTTTCAAAATTGTTTCTAATTTGCTCTATCCTAAACAGAACCCACAGTATCCTCCTAGTTCCGATCATACTTGCCTGGCTATTTCTCTTATTCAGTTTTTCACTGATAAAATAAAGCGCATTAGACAGGGTTTTTCAGCTGTTCCTGACACAGTTCTATCGCAATTAGATATTATCACCTGCTCATCTGCTTTTTGTTGTTTTAAGGCAGTGAGCAAAGATGATGTTCTACACCTAATAGGGTCGTCAGTGAAAGCGTGCAGTCTTGATCCAATTCCTGCCTCTCTTTTGTTAAAGTGTCTGGATTCTTTTTTACCTTCTTTGGTGAGAATTATCAACCTTTCTCTGTCTAAAGGAGTGTTTCCTGATCCTCTTAAAGTGGCCAAACTCACTCCTATTCTTAAAAAAGCTAATGCTGATCATGACGTTTTTTCAAATTTCCGTCTAATTTCAAATCTTCAGTTTTTATCTAAACTGATTAAAAAGGCTGTTGCATATCAGCCTAATTGTTATCTTGCTAAACATGATCTTCATGATTTGTTTCAGTCGGCGTCTAAAGCTATGCACAGCACTGAAACGGCTTTGGTACGTATCTACAACGACATCCTTCAATCTGTTGATGCTGGCAACTGTGTCATTGTGATTTTCCTTGGTATGTCAGCTGCGTTTGATACAGTTGTTCATGATGTCTTACTTGATAGACTTCAGTGCTAATCGTTTTGGTGTCAGGGATGTTGTTCTAAGCTGGTTTAGTTCGTGCCCCACGAATAGGAAGCATGCAATTCGTTAGTATCAATGAGTCTTCCTCGTGCCTTGTCAACCTTGATGTTGGAGTGCCACAGGGCTCAGTACTAGGGCCTCTTCTTTACTTGCTCTATACTTCTCCATTAGCTGACGTTGTTAATCGTCATAATGTCAGTTATCATTTTTACGCTGATGATTCTCAGTTGTATTTGTCGTTTAAGGGTATTTGTCGTTTAAGACAGTCTTTGGAGCAATGTCTCACTGACATTTCATCTTGGATGCTTGCTAATGGTTTGAAGCTAAATCATGATAAAACAGAGCTGATGTGCATCCACTCTAGGTTTCTTAGTCGCCCTCCATTAGATGAAATCGTATTTTGTGGTTAAAATATTGTCCCTTGTATTTCTGCTGTTAATTTGGGAGTAGTTTTCGATGAATGCATGACTGGAAAACTTCAAATCAGCAAGATTTGCAAGTCGTCTTACTTTCACTTCACAAATCTGTCTTCTATTATAAAATATCTTACTACTAAATGCTGCTCACACTATTGTTCACGCTTTCATTTCTTCCAGACTCGATTACCGTAATGCTCTTCTTTATGGGCTCCCTAAATATCTTGTTGACAGGCTACACCACGTTCAGAATTCTCCTGCTCGTGTTGTTACTTTTACAGGAAAGTTTGATCACATCACCCTTGTGTTGATTGATCTTCATTGGCTTCCTGTATACTATAGGGTTATCTTCAAGTTGCTTCTGTGCACTTATAAGGCCTTAAATGGTCTGGCTCCTTGCTATCTGTCTGATCTTCTTTCCTATCGTTCCTCTTGCTACTCTCTTCGCTCTGTTACAAATAAACTGCTTGTTGAACCTAGAGTTAAGCTCACCACTTATGGTTTTCGGTCCTTTTATTCGCTGCTCCGAGACTTTGGAAT
Source organism: Montipora foliosa (assembly GCF_036669935.1). NCBI lineage: Eukaryota > Metazoa > Cnidaria > Anthozoa > Scleractinia > Acroporidae > Montipora > Montipora foliosa. The sequence goes on along the minus strand of NC_090877.1, from coordinate 42,379,466 downwards.
AGGTTACCTTTGAATATTCGTTCTTGCTCCTCAGTTGCTAGTTTTAAAATAGCCTGCGTGGCAGGCCGTAGAAAGGAGCGCCGGAGTGTAGGGAGGGAGGGAGGAGGGACGGCCTGCAACGACGCTATTGTTTTCTCGGTTTTTTTCGTCCACCAGATGAACGTAAAAATCCTGATTGGTCAGATTTTATGAATTACTCAATCCGTCGTTCTGATTGGTTAGCGACCTGTCATGCAAGGGCATGGGTCTTCTCAATTCAATATTCAACATGGCGGATCGGTTTGAACTGTTGCTGAAGGAAACGATACGATCTTTGGAAGAAAATGGAATCAAATTCATGCTAAAAGCAGAGCAAAAGACGGCGATCAGACATTTGTTTGAGAAAAAGGATCTTTTAACCGTTTTACCAACAGGCTATGGAAAGAGTCTAAGTTTTCAGCTTCTTGTGTTGCTCGCGAAAAGAGCAGGAAATTATGCTTCTTTGTTAGTCATATCGCCTTTTGTCAGTATCATTAACGACCAGGTTATGGCAGTCGATGCCATGAATTTGACTGCTTGTAATATTTGGCTCAGAAGCTAGGTAATTTGGAAGACATCGAAGGAGGGAATTTTAATGTTGTCTATGCATCAGCGGAAAGTGCCACAGATAGGCGATTTCTTCAATCACTGAAGAAGAACACTACTTTCAGTAGCGGTTGAGTGGCTTGTGTTGTGGATGAGTCGCATACAGTTGAAACATGGACCGGTTTAAGGTGAGGGATTGTATATTTTAATATACAAACGACATATCCAAATCGTCAATTGCATTTAGACAACACATTGCAATGAACTGCTCTAAAAAAATCGCCGGTTTTTCCGCGGTCGTCAAATTGTAGAGATTTTTTGCTCTTCACATTGGACGCTTCCATTACTTTTTCGTTTCTTTTTGTTTCAGGAGAATTAGTTCTTACGCTTTTTCGATTAGGAGGACTGCTGCGTGCTGCAGGCGACAAAACGTCGAGTAACTTTCTCTTCGCACCTTCGGAATTCTCCTTGTTTTCTTCTCTCTTCTGCGCTAAACGTGTAGTTATGAATGGGAAACGTTCACACAAGTTTTTGATCTTCCGATAACAGGCATTGCAGGCCACTTGCGACTCGTTGTGAGAAGCAATCACTGTTATCCCAAGTTCTTCAGAGATTCGCTCAAAACAACTCCGAATATTTCTTTTCTCGCCGACGGTTTAAATATAAGACTAATATATTTACACACGATTTCGCCACACAGTTCCCATATGTCACCTTCAGATTCGCCTGGCAAACTCTACAAACATCGTTACAATTGTTTTCTTTTTTGGGTCGGCCTCTTTTCCCTTTTTCCATCCTCCAAAGATATTCAAATTACTTCATTTTCTCGCGCAAAAAATGAAAACAAGAAATACGGAAGCCAGAAACAGATACAAAAAAGCGGCATGCTTCTGATTGGATAATTTTGACAGCCAGACATTCCACAGTTGAGTGGGTTTTGCATATTTAATTAGGGGGCGGAATGAAGAAAACAATAGCGTCCTTGCAGGCCGTCCCTCCTCCCTCCCTCCCTACACTCCGGCGCTCCTTTCTACGGCCTGCCACGCAGGCTAGTTTTAAAAGCAGACTCAAAACGTTTCTCTTTACATTATTTCTTGATAAGAGGAAATTTAATTAGTTATTTGATTTTTCTTTTAAATCATTTCGTTTTTTTATCGACTGATTTGATATTTTTTTTATCATTAGTGATTCTATCATTATCATTTTAATAATTGTTGTTTGAAATAATAATAATATTTTATAGATCGTTTACAGAATTAATAATATTTATTGTATAATAACATTCCATAGAATGTAATGTTTTTAAATCGTTTTATTGTAAATTACTGTAAATTGTAAATTGTAAAGCGCCACGGACAGCGATACATGGATGTGAGCGCTATATAAATATAAAAGTTATTATTAAAAGTTATTATTATCTAGATCTGAGAAGCTTGGAAAGCCTAAGCATTGAATAGAGTTAGAAGAATACCACTTTATCTTCAGGTATCCTGATAAAGATCTCCAGAGTTTGTCTGGCTGCCGGTCGAATTCCCTCATGCCTTGTAGTCTGACGTTCTTTCATTTCTTCAGTTCAATAACAGGTCGTGTTAGTGATTGAACGGTAGGCTAGGCGCTTCCCTTTACCGGAGTAATAAACGCGACTCCGCTCAATCATCATCATTGATCAAGTACGTAGGGCTTAGGAAAGTAAGGTGTAGTGCTAAGATATTGCTGACAAAATAATTAATCGGAATTTGAAAAATAATTCAATTTACGTAAATCGGGGCCAATGATAAGTTTGAAATGAGTCAAATATATTGTGAAGGAACATTTTCCAGTTGTGCATTACTCATTTAAAATTGTAAAATAATGAGAATAAATAAGAGAAAAAACTAAGCAATGCATTTTAATTCTTTTAAGTAAATTGTACTTACTTGCGATGGTGTATACATTCTTCTAATGACTGTTGCTTGATGGTGAGTTTGTAATCGATCTTAGGGAGCGCAATAATCAGTCGGAGGAAGAGAAATATCTCTCTGACTTGCGCTTTTTTGTTAATACTGAGGAATACCGAAATTTCTGTGAAATAAAAAAGAAACATACCTTGCCGGTTATTAAATATAAGGATTTCACCGTTTAAGTTTGCAAGAAATATTTTTGTTAAACATCTAGGACTAACTTGACTAAAATGCTTGTTTTCACTTTGATGATGTATTGAATACAACCCTTCTAGTGTCTAACATCTTTTCCAGTCACTTTTCTTCTTAACGCACGTCGTGCATGGTCTATATAATAAGCTAACGAAAAAGGCAATAAACAGAGAATTGTACGGCGCTTATTTGCGATCAGTAGAGAAAAAAAACTCAATTTGGTGTTTTGAAGTCTAAGACAACGACTTTATCTATGGCGACCACGTTATAAGCTATGAAAACTACAAAAATAAAAACAACAATAACTCGTGCATCAACTTTTAGTTAAGAATGCTTCTTTGCAGTCGAAAATCTACGACTGAAGTTAATGATCTCATCTCAATCCTTTCTTTTTGGTGCTTTTCTATCAAATTTCGATTTTCCAGCCAATTCTATTTGTTTTTCCTTGTTTGAACGCTCGATTTGGTTCCTATATCACGGTTCGGCTAGTTTGCACTAGTTGAACGGTTGTATTAGGGAAAACGTGAAAACGTAAACCTCCAACTTTGATTAATAAATGTTATTTTTCGCACCATCGCAGTTTTGTAGAAGTACAAACCGGAAAGGTGATCTAAAACTGACGTAAAGCACTTCCCTGTTATGATCGAAGGGATTCATTTGAGCTTATGGTGCATTCATACGATTCATCAATCATGATGTTCCCTTACAACGTTCAACACAGCATTATTTACTCACCTCAATAAAATTGCTTTGATCACCTCGAAAGCTTAATCTTGTTATACCTTTAGGCCATTCGGAGCATCTTTGTACTCTTCGCCGCTTAATTAGTAATTCTGTTATATACGTATAAGGAAAATCGTCCCAGCTCGGCAAAGCGTGTTCGAGCTGACTCCACCTACAGATAGACGGAAGTTAAACTTTTATTTTCCCACATTTAACCCGATCTGTTCCTTGCACACAACCTTCCGTCAGTGAAAACCGTGAAACTGACGAAAAAGGCATGTGACTTAAGATTGAATATTATTTTAAATTTGGAAACTGACGTATGTGCAATGCCCAGGATAATCTCATATCCAATCGTTGTAAACACGGTTTTTCATGTGACAGCTAGAGAAGTTACGTTTGGTAGACAGTTTAAAAATCTTTTTATTCGTAGTAAGAAAAAAAAAACATTTACTGTGGCTATTTTACAGAAAGTGTTCAGCATTTCAACCAGAAACTCACATGGAAAGAAACAATATACTTAAGTTTGAATTTACTAGTACAGTGGGTGTCACGAACGCATTACCTTTAGAAACTTCTTCTCATTACTTCCGATGGAATTAAACGGCGACACGCTGGAACGAAAGCAGCCTTTTAATTGATAAGAAATAGATTTTCCACGGCGTCACACTGTTGGAGTTAAGTCTCTCTTTGTAAAACTTTTGTGCATCTTCTTCCGTTGAATGGTCCATACCGTGGGCGCAAGAAATAGCAAACAATGTGCAATTTCTTTATTGCGCATGTGCTGTTTCCACACTATGTTTTCTTGCCCTTGGCGAAGCACCTTTTGCTCGGGCACCTCCAGAAGCGACCAATGTTTTTCAGATCTTAGAATTCAAACAATTTTATGCAACGGTTTAATATAGCAGAAACCAAGAAAGTGAAACGCGCTAGACATCTTCAAAATGCTGGAGAGAATTCGATTTCCCGATTTCATTTTGCAGTCTTGAATTGTAATAAAGTGTCTTACGACGATTAATCGTACCGTGGACAGCAATTTACGTGGACTAACGCGTCGTCTTTAAAACGCGCTTAAATGTTCCCTTCATCTCCGTGATGTGTCTTTATTTTCTCTTGTAGAAATATGAATACCCAGCGTTCTAATCAAATTAGATTTTAATCTAAAATCTAAAAGCTCTACAAGCTCATTCAAGTCGCTCGTTTAAAAGACGAACAAAAGTTAAAAAGTAGGCGTTAACTTCAGGAACTTCACGAACTCCGAAGCTTCTGATAATGAAAAAAAAAATGTTTACACTAAGTGGGGTCTACACAGGAAGTCTGTTGTTAACGGTAGCAACAGAAAATGTGGTTACGAAAATTCCTTGATTATGAATTGATGTCAAATTCCGGTGAATCTTTTTCGGCTTGGGTTTTGCCAAAAATAATAATATTGACGCAATGGAATGTTCGAAACAGGAATCATGACGTTTTGCTAGAGATAACCGATAGCTTTGATGACGTTTATTTGTGGCTAATTTAAAACCATTCATAGCACATCTTTGTGACTAAAATAGGTCCTGTTTCATGCTCGGCCTTGAAAGATTTGCAAACAGCATAACTGTAATTTACTTTATGATAATACTCCTATATTTTAGATGTGCAGGGGAAGAAACATTTAGTTTCAATTCATCCACCCCCAAACCTCTCATATCGATTAACTAAGCCATCGTTTAGGTAAAGTGACTTGTTTGTTGTTGTTATTGTATTGGACAGAGGTAATAGAGAGCTGCAAAGAACGAAAACATTTCTACTGCCATCTTAAAACAAACAAAAAAATGATATCATTTTTAATTTGTTATACTTTACGTAAAAAGGTGCGAGATGCACTTTTTTGCCATAAATTTAAAGCATGTTTTGCAGCGAGTGCTTTCACTATATTTTGACACTATATCCGGAACTTTGTGAATAATTATCTCTTTATTCCCGGGATTAAATTACCGACAGTTCCTAACCAGTTTTCCACTTGTGTGGTTAAATTTCCGTGTAAACAAACAGGTTTAAGGAAACAACCCCGAAAATTAAAGAGTTAAAAGATATTGCCTCTACCTGACATTCCTCTAGAAGGAATAGAACAGTACACCTGGCATGGAGGAGATATCTAAATTTGTCAGTTAAAACCCTGAACTCTGTTTGATGTCGTCTCACCGACCATTTTAAGAATAATAACTTAATGAGTCAATTAAGCTAAATGAATGTATACTTTATGATAATTATCAATAATTCAAAGCGCTCAACCCCGAGGACTGGGTTCTAATTTAAGTACATTTCTCGGCTCCACTCAGAAGGAAATTCCAGCAATGAATTTTTTGGGAGGCTTGACGCTGATATTTCATTTTTTATTCGTTTTAAGAATACTAATATTAACTGTATTAGAAAAAAGAGTCGATTGATGCCTGAGAATCTATACAGTTTTTATTCATTGAGTAGAAAGGTATACTGAAAATGATACACCCGTTGGTCGATTTCTCTGCAATGTACTGTGAGTACATTCAATTTCAAATCACTTTGTAAAGCTAAATACGAAACTGTTTTCATTCGCAAACCAAAAAATGTCTCTTACTTAGAAAAAAAAAAAAAACAGTTAAGGTTTCGAAAATTACTCGAATGTTAATGTACAGGAGCTTAAAGAGAAGGTTCGCCTCTCTTCACTTGAAAGTCATATCGCAATTATGATTTCGTTGCAGTACCGAAAACGAAAATGTCAGACTTGACCACCGCGGTGAGTCCACACAATTATACCCATTTCGAGCGAACTATTTCTACATCACTTTTCTCGATTTATTTTAGAATCGAAAATGCACCTTATCTCTGTTGCAGAGTACCACTATAGCTGTCTCAAAATGCGCGAAAATAGCATGAGTACGATATATAAGCAGAATTTTCGTGAGATATAGTGGCCTATGGATTCAGACTAGAAACTTCAGAGAAGAACTGATTTGCACTCAAAACTGAATTTTACGATGAACAACAACAAAGAAAAAACACAGGTAAGTCACACCTTTTTTGGTGATGGAAAGTTCATTTTGTGAAGAATTCCAAGGGTGTTTTTACCCTAACAAAAGGTTCGTTCCAATTAATGTTCGAGGCACTACCGAATGCCTAATACCGCCATATGCTTATGCCTGTATCGCGAATGAGGGCCAGGCTTAATTAAACGAGTTGAGCACGAGACGATGAATTTTCAACTTTCCCCGTTCGACTTCGTACTCTACCACTTTCATCCTGGAATCATTTTTTCAAAGATCCAGTAGAGAAGACGCTATCCAGAATGTAAAATATTCTTCGCGTTAGACATTGACAAAAGGAAGCTTAAGGTGCGACAACGGCAACGGCAACGAGAACGTCACAAATTTGCATATTTAGTGGGGGAAAACAATAGCTTTGCACGCCCTGCACGTGCGTTTTTCACTTTTGCCCATTTCTTTGCAATTGCCGTCGTTTGCAAGAGAACAACGTGAAATAGCCAAATCCACGGTTTCATGAAGAACGTCAGTACTTAAGGATAAATTTTCATTTTCTCCCCTAAATTAAGCGCCTTTCCGACTAGTGCCATTTTGACCCTTGTCATATTTTAAAGGCTGACATAGTCATAAGCGATTACAATAACGTGAATTTATATTTTGAGGTGACGTCATCGTAGTGCCGTGGCAGTCGGCGTTGCTTAAAGTGCCCCCGTAACCAAAAAAACAATTGTCATTTTTCTTTGGATTTCAAAACCATGTTAATTAAACACTAAGCGACCAAAGTTTTAAGCCTTGATGTCAAAAAGACACCTTTTTATTTTAAATGGAATTTTCCTATTTAATAGTCCGCCATTACTAACTTTCAGGTCTTGAGAGAGCTGGATCGAGGAGAAAATGACCTCAAAGGCTAACTAGTTTAAGAATGCAATGCGTGTGTACGCCGCAGAATTAATATGGAGCACGGGAGTTTTGGGCTTTCAGACTTTTGAACTCGCGTTTTTTGTATGCAATAAGCTGCATTCTGACGCTGAAATGTTAAGCTAGTGAGCCTTTGACGTCACTTTTCCCTGGATCCAACCGTGAACGTGAGCAATGGCGGACCGTGAAGTCCAAAACTTAACCCAAAGTAAACGGCCTTTGGATAAAATTTTGCCAGTCAGGTGTTAAGCAAACACACTTCCAAAATCTGAAGAAAAAACAGGAAGTGATTTTTTTTTTTTTTTATCACTGGGGCACTTAAAGTTCCTTAAAGCGGGTTTTGGAGCACGCCTTTATGTTATTGTCTAAATACTACTAGCAAATGAAGCTCTTTCGATCTGCAGTGCTAGTTAGTGAATGTTCTTTGGACAATAACAGAGGAGAAAATCAATTGGAGTAATACTCTTTTTCCCAACAGACGATTTTTCTTTTGTTCGTCCTCTTAACGGCCGCTTAGGAGATCAAATCTCTTTCCTGGAAGAAACACGCGCAGACCCAGCAACACCTCTTCACAGAAACTAAGTCACCAATCAATGCTTCCCTTCCCACTGCGCCTCTGGACACCCGCTTTGCGCATGACCGTATTGTCTGGGACACATCGCTTCACAGATGCGCAAAAGTTATGAGACGCGAGTATGATTCTTGCAGAGGGCGTCATGTCGACGTTATCAAATGTTCACAGTACACCAGCACGTGGTTTGTCTTGAAAAAGGCGTAGTTCCTCCCTTGTGTGAAGCCGTTTATGGACATCCATATTCCTTTAAGTGTTGCCCAAAAGAATTGTTGGTGTGCTTAGTGCCAATTGAACTTGAAATTCAAAGTCAAACTGCAAAAATGTAACATCTGTCAGTCATGTTGTTAATCATGGAAAGTAGATTATCAGTTACGGACGCTATTTGCTAGAAAAAATAAATCAACTTAAATCTAAAATAAAAAGTGTGAAGTTTGCATGTTTGTTGACAAAATAGGAAAAGAATTGAAGACCCATCAGTGCATGCGTACACTGTAAGAATGAGAGAGGAATATGAGAGAGGAATATGAGAGTATAGGGCTGTTTTTAGCGATGAAAAGTCACTTTTGCTAAAGTTCATTGCTACATGATGTCATCGAGACGAGGGCTACATTTTTACGTTTTTAAAATATACTTGCGTTTCATGTTTTCAACTTTGTCCTTTCAGTAACAGAAAGCCATTAATTAATGTTTTGTTACGATGGTTTCCAATTTATGAATGGGATTAATTAAGGTATCTGGTATTTGAACCAAAAGACATCTTGCATGGCTAAAAAAACCCAGGAAAATGATAACTTTTTGAGTTATGTCTTTTCAATGAATACTGAATTCTTGACAACGCGTTACTCTAACGCGATCATTCCTAATTCATTTTTCGCTCTTTTTTGTGAAAATGTCACCTCAAATAACGTGAAAACGTAGAAATACTCAGACTATTTAATGATGTCAGGAGTTTTTAAAGCGACTTCTTTTTTTCTGAAACCAATGACTCAAGGATTGTAAGAATAGCCCCTCGATTTCCCCTGTCGTGAAATCTGATATTAAACGTGAAACAGGTGACTTAATCGTTTTGGGAAACGAGAAGTGGCGATAGATAAATCACGCTAAAAATAGGAAGGAAACGACCGTCTTCCGCGTACGGAGGCGGAGTTGGCCGAAACACGCTTTCTCGAACTGGGGACGGAGATTACGGAATAAAAATGAATTGCGAAACATATAAAAACCCGGTTTGAAATGACTAAAGGCATAAAGAGCCAAGCAAGTCTTCGAATTGAATCAAGGAGAGGAGTCCCACTTAATTCAAACGTGAGTAATTCATAGAGCCCGTACGTACGAGCATATTCTATTATGCTGGACTATGTATGATATTTTATTCAAAGCATGCAAGTGTGATTAACTCGAGTAATTTAGCAATAAGTCTGCAAACTTAAAAGGACAAAAAAGTAAAACTATTCTGTGGATGAACGGGATTCGAACCGATGACAGTGCAAGTGCTATCGGTTTGACATTGCGCAAAAGGCGAAGAAATATACTGGGGTCGTTCTGAATCCTAAATACTTAAATGCTACCACTTTTCGAGATTGTTGGTAATACGGCCAAGAACTCACTAACATTGTTGCTTTTTGGTCAACTTCAACAAATATACGCGGGCTTCTCCGCAGAAAGTCCTACATCTTTGTGGGCTCAAAAAGCTACCTTAGAAACTGAATCAGATGTAATTAATGGTTGCGGGAAAGATCTTTTTTGCATTTTGGCAATGTATAGTAAAATGAATTACACCCAACGTGGGAACCTTGAGTTTCAGGTTTTTTTTTTAGAAACAAAGGCCTGAGGGATAGGTAATTAAGATATCTCGATGAGTCGAATGTTAACCCAATGATAAACAGATTTCAGTAGGCAGATGTACATTCCATAAAATACACTTTTAAGTCATGCATTTAATAGAAGATTGCGATACAAGAAGCACTTTTCGCTCACTTTTTGTTATTCCTTAAAAGTTTACGTTCTTATCGCAGTTGTGCCCTCATAGCATTATTTCTTTTAGGTCGATCTTTCAACTACACCTCGAAGAATCAGTCAAAAACAAAGATGAATATTGCAGCCAAAGTAAGTAAAACATCTTGTAGTTAGGCCTCGCGCGCCTAAGAAAAATGGCACGTGCCAGGATGAAAGTTGCCGTGTGTCCGAACGCGGTGAACCCGTTTGATTTCATCTCACTGTTTCCTTCCTTTCAGCGACAGCAAATTAAAAACAAAAAGATGGAAAGTAACAGGATTTCAATGTTTTTATGACAACCTAGCTACAGCCACCTCTTTCCCTTTCTCGTTGACGACAAACGCAAATCCAAAAAGACGAGTTCAGCATGACCTTTCGGTGAATTGAAAACTGGCGGCAATCGGCAGGTTGTTGCTAAAAGCATGAAAATCCTCTTATTGTAGCTTTTCTCCCTGTTTTGAGAAGGTGCTTCGTCTCTGTAGCCAACAGGCAAGACATCAGCCAAAATCAACCGAGTTATTTCATTTTTTGCATAGCGCCAATTTCAATACGTCGTCTGCCCTTCGTCTTAATAGCGGGGCTAAATCTCTCAATTCCTTCGAATCTTGCAGGCATCAGCCAAAAGGTCTAGTAAAGGAAGTATGTAATATTTTTACACCCGAACTGATGGCAACGATGATAGAGCCTTCAAGGAGACCTCAAGTTCCTTATATATTACCGAGTATATATGGCTATAATTTTCTTTGAAATGGCAAGTTGTAACTGAAGTCATAACCCAGAACTCTCCATCGGCGAAGGAACGCGGTCTATCAGTTTTCCATCGACGGCTACTTCTAGATATTTGCGGGAAAAGAACTTGGCGGTATTGTGTTCCTTGCACAATCCATGATAGCCCATATTTGCTCGATTAAACCAATCAGAAGCATTTTGGTCACCAGGCCCAATTTAATTGGGCATAGCATAATTTGGCGGGACCCGTACTCTAAATTTGGACAACACAGTAAACTGATAGGTCATGGTCCATGAGCAAATAAGACTAAGATCGACACTTCTGGGTAATGCATGGGCTTCTGGTAATCAGAATTAGGAAAGTGCAACAATCAAGTTAAAACTATTTGAAAAAACAAGAATTAAAAAATTGCCTCGAAATAACAGTCAAGATTGAAAGTACTTGGACTATAGTTTCGACTTGTGTACAGAGCGAATTGAAGGAAGACTTTCTAGTGACGTGGAGAAGTTTCGAACCATCCTATACAACTCGTTGTCTTGACCTGAGGTGCTTTATTACATTTGACGAATTGTAGCTGTTTTCCGAAGTCCTAATTGCAAAGGACTTTCAACAGGAAGTCATTAAATTAATCTAACACAGTACCCAGAAGCTACTGAATAAAAGACAATTTTAATATTAACTGCTAAATGATTTTTTAAAAAATGTACTTATCTTTATCAAAGTTATGCTCCATGGACTTTAAGCAAAATAACTCATATCCTTTAAACGTATTACAGGAATAGGTCATTTTCGAAATATCAATATTCAGCTTGATAGTGAGGCAGAAAGGACAAAAACAATAGAAACAAGTTGCAATGGATTTGAAAGATATTAGCATATCATCCACTTTCCTTTTGTGTTAGTCCACTAAACCTCTCTTTAAAGCTGAATTTTAATATATCGAAAGTGGCCTATCTTAACCTTTATGACCCTATTCATGCACCGTTTTTCTCAGTTTCGTTAAACAAAACTCCATGTCGGCTGTAAAGTACTATTTTCGTGTAGGCGAAGTATCCCATAAAGCGGTTTTCAATTGAGTGTCGAAAGTAATTAGGGAATTACTTTGGTTTTGCATCTACTTCACTCAGTGATTGGTTCAAAGTTTTCGCGCCACTTTTTCAACCAATCAGAAGTGAAACCAACACCAATTGTGGCTTGCACATTTTCCCACCTTTTGTGTCGGCTACGTGTAATTACTTCGAGTTTTGATTGGTTTACTGGATTGTCTCCGTCCTTTTTGATTGGTTAAAGTAATTACTATGGTTTTGGTTTTACGACACTCATTTCAAAACCGCTCTAAGATGATATTATAAGCGATTTACTGTTGTATGCCCACGTTTTCCTTAAAACTTCACGGTGCTTTGTAATGTACGCCGGACAATGAAGCACATATGCCTTTTGATAGAAAAAACGTATGAAATTGTCATATATATCAATAAAGCACCAAATAATCAGCGTTATCTTAACAACTTTTAAAATATGGTCCAACTGATAAGGATTTATATTTTTGTTTGAACAGATGATTTTCTTTGGAATTCTCGTATTGAATTTCTCAGAACAAGGCAAAAGCAAGCCTTTTCGCCTGGCAAACCCGTTACTTCGCAACCAAACGTTCTCACAGAAGTCACGTGATCACGAACGTTTGCCGTTTCAAGAGGTGTCCATTAAATCAGATGAGAACACAATCCAAGAACGTGAAGTTACAAGAACTCTGGACGGCATGGTGAGCAGACAATCTGCGCATAATCGCACAGCAAGGGACGTAAATAATCCCTGCATTTCTAAAATCGAATGGACGTACGACAAATGCAGGAAAATGTACGTTAAGAAAACGCATTGTCATAGTGAAAATGTCGCTTGTTTATCAGCAATAGCCGACTACGGTAAGCCGCTATGCGTAACAGTGTACGGGACCGAAGCAAAGTTCCTTAAAAAATGTAAACTTTTGCCAATTGACTGCCAATGTGCTGCCTGATCAAAACTGAAACTGTAACAATATTTATAGTTCCATTTAGCACACTTTTCAATTATTATATTACCACTGTTAAGAACATTTGGTAATCACTTGTCCTTTAAACAGCTGCATGGCCTGTTTTATTGACGCCCTAAAAAACTGAAATAAAGAAGTATTTTATACTGTTTATACGGTAGCGCATACATCTTCTATACGTTACTTACGAGGATGTGACACTACAAAATGTTTAGCCAGTCTAGATCTTAGTAGAAAGCGGAGAATAATTGTCACAGTAACCTATTTTAATGGCCCAGCTTTTAAGAATTTCCTGTAGCACAGAGGCAGATTGTTCCACGCTAAATAACAAGGGCACCCAACGAGCGAATTAAGCCAAAA
>NC_090877.1:42326442-42361442 GCF_036669935.1 Montipora foliosa | reverse complement strand
CATTTTTTCACGAAACACTTTCTCAGACGGTACAAAAAAGGAGCTACAACAAATTTTAACAAAAGCAGTAAAAAAGAAGTAACTATCTTTTAACACTAGGAAAAGGGTAAAACTTTAGAGTTCGAATAATCGTCTGATTATTCTAATTAACAGTGCGAGATGACTTTCTCTTTGCCTTTGCATTATGGGACTAAACAATATTTTTGCTCCTGTAAGCTCCCGGTACTTTTAGAGCTGCAATAATTAAAAGTGTACAAAAGTATGTTTGGAATGTTGAAAAATGGCTTCCTTGGCAACTTCAAGGAAATGGTTAGAGTGTAGTTGCTGAAAGTGCGTGGCTCTAAAACGAGGTCTATGGTTTCATTATAACAACGTGACAGAAACAAACAACAGCCATGGTTTCCGCCTGTGATTAATGCAGAAAATTTCTATATATCCATCTAACATTGGATAAAAATGAGTCCTGACAATAAGTTGGTTTTTTTAGCTGCTGCGAGTAAGAACATATATCCAGCGTTAAATATGTCTTGCGAGAGATTCTACTCCACTCTTCGGATTGCGGGGCGATAAGGTGATGGGCGGGAAACGCTGAGTCAATGAGATTAGAATAAACACGCTGATATAATCGTAACAAAAGGGAAGTGAAATATAAGATTTTCTTTTTTATTTGTGTTCGCAAATCTGAGAATTAGGTAAATCTCTGACGGAAAAAGCCTACAAGGAAGATTCGGCTCTTTCATTGTAAAATTTCAGCAAATACCACTGAAAATCGATTGTAACTTTATTGGGCTAATACAAATGTTAAATGGACTTGGAAAACGAAAACTTGAAACTAGTTTCCTGTTTTAAGGCATAGATGTGCTGCGAGATGAATAGTAACGGCGATTCTTATTCGAGCTACCCGGAAGCTACAGTCAACCGCAGCATTACTAAGGTTACTTAATCTTCGCGCTGTATTTAAGCCGTACTTTGGTGGAACTTATCTCATAAACCAGCAGTGGCCTGCGAAGAAGACAAGAGTGCACCAACAGCTAAGCACAGCCAAAAGAAGAAGATACTGAAAGCAAGAAAATCGAACTTTGTACAACCAGCTGTAATCGTTGTAGTCACAGAAAAAGTACGCCCAATATTCGAATTCTTCTAAGATATTCAAGCAAATTTCCTTGAAAACGAAAGAAGCTTGGTTGCCTCTTACTGGATTTGAGCTTGTCATGGAGATACAGGTAAGCAACGGAGAAAAAACTCATTTCCTTAAGTTAAAACAAATTTCAACAGCAACGTAGGTATAAATGGAAGCTTGTAGTAGTTTCATCCTTTGTCGGGTTTAAGTGTCATCTTCAAAGGACCAAAGCAGGGAAGAACGTGGGGTGACATTTATTAAGTTTACCAGGAGTTTTTCATATGACTGGATATAACACATCACTTGCAGTAAAGAAGGAAAGTATAGATTGGATAGGAGAACCCAGCCTCCCCTCAAAGATGATTATACAACAGTTTCGTTTATTTTCAAAAGACCATACTCCTCTGTGCTTTACGTTTATTTCTACTTCCTTTTAGGGCAAGCGTTATGTAATAAGTTGATCAGAAAATGGCAATTAACACTAGCATATCGTCATACATTTCAGTGTGACATCCGTCAAACCAGATTACTCACTGAATATAATTAACGCCAATTGGGATTAAAATAACGTTTGACCCCTCGAGGCCGCGTACGCAGGGAACAGATAGATGAAATATTCATACATGAAAGCCGGACTCAAAGGTCTTCCGCTACCCTTTTCAACCAACGCCGTTCACAAATGGTATACGTTCATCTCACAGACTTCCGAGAGTAAAGTTTCCCTTTCGCGTGCCGCAAGGGAGGACGGATCCCCCACACATGGGCCTCTTCCAATGTAATTTTAGCTACGCAGCTATTTTTAGAGAGGCACCTGATTAGCCATTGGAATGACCGAATTGAAACTTTAAATATGCGCGACATTGGGGTATGGGAATCTGTTCTCTTAACTCATCCACTCTTGCGTGCCGCCAATCCGTGCGGCCAATCGTACAGAGTATTTTCAGCCCCACCCCCATGGGACTGTTTGACCCAGGAACTTTTGCTCTTTATGTGTCCTTCAGTTCCCTGTTCGTCCACCCTTTTGCTTCCCTATGCCTTTCTTCATCCCCTCCCTCCCTCCCCCACCTTCTCCTCTTGCTTCCGTTTCCCTGATTCCCTGCCGGGTGATTACTGTGGAGGATGACAGAAGGCAAGCGTGCGATCCTCTCGCTTTATGGCTTTCCACAAATTGTTCTCGGCGCCTGCAAAAGTTATCCCTTGACCTCTGCCTCCCTCACGGACCATCAATTTAAAAGTGAAATAACTACTGAAGAGTCTTGCTGGCCCCCCTCAACCCCCCCCCCCCCCCTCACCCTCCCACGTTCCGTCGCAAATGTAAGGATTAGTATGGAATACTGAACGGCAAAAGACTCAAGGAGATAATCGTACGACAAAGTTATCAATTAAATAGGCTCACCTTACAGCCATGGTGTCATCCTGCCTTCCAGTGTTGTTTTCAAATTAAAAGATCTTTTGCTTTCCTAGTTGGAAAAGCACAATCATTTCTCGGGAGCCGACGCAATGTTTCGTTTCGCAAACAGTGGTTGCCATTTGGACTACACTTAAAACAATTTTCACTGTTAAGTTAATCGTTGCTAATGAGGAAAAAAAAAATTTAATCTAGGACTAGATTATCAGCGTATGTCACTTAGAACATGGCATGTTTGAAAAATATAAAAATATAAAAAACCTTAAAAAAATTAGAAAAACAACTTTAGAAAAAGTTAAAAGAACGATGTAAAACTCGGTTCAGCGGCTGACGAGCAAACGCAGTTGACCAACCCGCACTTCACTATACTACCGAGACAACCACTGCAAACATAGCAATTTTAGAGTTTAAAATAAAGCTAACCCCAACAATTTACCGAAAGCTAACCGAATAAAAAGGTTTGGTTACTATGAATGGCATCGACCGTTTACGAAACGGAAATTAGCGGAGCCGACTGAACAGAGCCAGTAATATTCGATTTTCACTGAAGGATAACAATTCAAAATTTGACTGAGGACTCTGGTGTGTATTAGTTGCTGTACAGGTAAACATTTTGGCCGTATAGAGTTTGTATCTTAGTCCGAATAGTGTTAAATAAGGAAACTAACGACACAGGAAAGCAGTAATACAACAAGACAATAAGGTGTTCCCTTAAATCTATTGCTGTGATTCGCATACAAATCCTTCTATTGTATTTACGGTCATCAGTGTTTGTGTTACCGTTACATTTAGCTTGGGTTACCTGTGTTTTCACATGACAGGTTTATACCCTTTCGTGTCTTTGCGCAGCTAACAGCCATTGTTGTCTTGTTATCTTTAGGAACTAGCCATTGTTTTCATTGCCCTGAACTTGAGCTTATCAGCTGTGTTCGGAAGGCCTCGTTTTTCGGAGAAAATGTCACCTGAAAATGGCATTTACGGAGAATTGCGTGATAACATCACAGAAGGTAACGCAAGTGGTCTAAAAAAAACCATAACCGCAGTCCAAAGAGATGATTTCAACACAGAATTAAGCGCTCCTCTGTTAAAGCGAATTAAAAGAGATCTCCGCCTCAATCCGTGCTATAAAAAGAATTCATTCAAGAACATCAAGCTGGCCAATGGAAAAAAAACTTTTAGAGTCAAATGCAAAACCAGCACCAACACCGGGTGCTTCAAGAACATTCCAACGTACACAACGACGCTGTGCCAAGAAGTTAAAGTGTTTTTTCCCAGCGTCGGCACAACCGTAGTGCAGGACTGCACCTGTGCATCCTAAAAATATCAAGTTTATCAGAACATGTATAACTTAGCCAGAGGTTTCTCCTATGTTCAGCCATCTTACTTGATGAAGTCCATTGATATCGTCGATCGCGATCAAGGGAATAACTTGGAAAAGTTATTTCCTTGATCGCGATCGACGGGGGACAGGTCACAAGGAAAAGCCCGTTATACTCATGAAGCTTCAAGCAAACGTGAAGGAGAAAAACCTAAGTCCATAGTATTCCAAATTTGTGCGCAACACTAATCGTTATAATCATCATTATCATAATCGAATCGTATTCGTCATCGTCGTCGTCATCGTTAGTGAGCATCATGATCATCGTCATCATCATCATCGCCACATAATGACGTCATCATCATCTTCATCAGCAATGTAATCACTATCAGGAATCACGACCAATAATCATGACGTAATCATCATCATCACCATGATCATCACCGCCGCCATCGTTGTCGTTTTTCAACCTCTATGATATCCTTTCAATTATTTCCCATAACCACCTATTATGTTTTCAATAGTGTTATACGTCAAAGGTTCATTAGCCATTTAACAGTTATTCGGCGAAGGCAAAGTGAATATTGGTGAATACTTACCGATACGTAGTCGAGGTAAATATTCCCCAATATTTACTGAGCCTGAGGCGAATAATTGTTTTAGTGTAATTTTCAGCGGTGAATATCAAGAAAGTGCAAAACAACGGGCTAAAACAAGATAAAAAGGCACGAAAAGTGCTTGAATGGCTTAGCAGCCGCGCCTGCAAAATGTTATATTCACCGGGTAGCGCTGTGAATATAACACTAATTAACAATTAGCCCGCAAGGGCTACGGGTCAATAGCCCATGAGGCGAACGAAGCCGAATGGGCTTTTGACCCGTGGCCCGTGAGGGCGAAGGGTCTAATTGTTTTAGTATCACCCAACTAGTCGGACAGAAAAGGCAATAATAAAGTTAGCAAATGCAAGTTGAAAATATACTTATTTGGGAATAAAACGAAAGAAAGCGCCTCGCCTTTCGCTACTCGAGGACTATTACTAATAGTCCTCTAGTAGCGTAGCCAATCAAAATGCAGCATTTGCATTAGTCCACTAGTTGGGTGATACTTAATTCTTATATTCACCGCTGAAAATTATACTAATATCCAAAAGTAAGAAGCTGGTTTTTGGTTTGTCCCCATTGGCATTAAAGTGTCTATTTTTAAACCAACTTTTGCGGGAAAATAAACCATAGACAAAATGTTGTACCCAATTTAAAGATTCTTTGTGTACTCTATTGCATGACAATGTAGCATTGAATTTTTAAATGATATAAAAATATCTGGAACAAAACGTTTTATTCCCAAAGGGTTTGAATTGGGTACAACATTGAGTTAGCCGATTTGGTCTATTGCTCATTTTCCCTCAAAACTCGCTTTTAAAATAGACACTGATGGGGACTAAGCCAGTTTGGGAAAATCTTACTCCTGTGTGATGGAGTCTTGTATACGTATACCAGCCCTAAGTAAATGCACTGTTACAATATTGGTTTTTCAGAGAGTTTCCACCATAACAAGAACAAATCAAACTGAAATCATTTTTACGAATTGGCTTCAAGATCTGGAACAATATTCCTTCTTATTTTATGTTTTCATCCCTTTTCCTTTCCTTCAAAACATCATTTATTACTCAAGCACTCACACTAAGAAGTTGTAAATTCTCTGTTAAAGTAGTTAGCGTCTCGAATTCGCCACATTTCCGTTTTGTTGTGTGGAGTGTGGTCCTAGAGGGGAAATTTAGGGCGCGTTTCGAAGCAGCAAGTCTAACAAAAATATGTTTAAAATAGCATTTTAGCAGCTATCTGACAATTTTAATGTGAAACTCCGTAAAAACGAAGGATTTCTAACTTATATTCCATGTATTCCTATTCCGGAATACGGTCAATCGAAAGCACCCTTCATATACAATCTTCATTCATGTCAAAAATCCGCGCACCTCATTGGTTAAAATTGGTCACATGATTTCCATTATCTAGTGAAATCCAAGTAACAGAGCCCTTTATAGACCAATTCGGCTAACTCAATTTTGTACCCAATTCAAATCTTTTGGGAATTAAAAGTTTTGTTCCAAGTATTTCCATATATTAATTCAAATGTGAATGCTTTATTGTCATGCAAATTCAACACACAAAGAATGTTAACCCCGAAAGACTTGAATTGGGTACAACATCGAATTGGTCTGTTGAGCAATAACGCATAAAAACGTTGCAGTGTTCAATATGGCTTCGACTTTATGGCAATTTTCTCTGTTCTGTATGTCCTTGTCTGATTTAAGAGGGCAATGTGGCTTAGTCATTTTTGTTTTTTGTTTTTTAATAAATTTTGAATGAAAATGCGATTTTAAATTAATGTTTTCTCTTTTCAAACCTTAGAATGGTTGCAGTTCAGATATAATTTCTTTTTCTTTATGCCCTTTTTTTCTGCTAAAACAATTCAAATAGGCTGCGAAGCCATTTTGAGACTCATGATTGCACGCGTCGAACTAAGATAGAATATTAAAAGAGTTAGAGACTGTCTTTAGAACATTAAAAGGGTTAGCTTCGTGCAGTATTGAAAATTTCTTGTTCATTGTACGTTAAGGGGTGCGTGAATTTGTAAACAAAACAAGAACTAAACATTCTCTAACCCATAATTAGTTTCCTCCAAATACCATCGTGCCCACTGAGGTGCGGGAATGCAGAAAACCACCTTGCATCTCATTCGAACCTCGTTAAAAAGCAAAAGACCATATTGTTTTGTCATTTCTCGTTCGCTTGAAAACTGAATTATTTTTCCGCAATCCAATTTAAGGCTATATTACAAGAACATCTTCTACTTCTTCTACACATAATTGACAAATTTAGAATAAGCTTTATATAAGTTTTCTTATCAGTTGGAGTTGCATTGAATGTAGTTGTCCATAACAAGTCTAATGTATACTCAAGCGTATCTAATTTTTCCTGGCTGCCTCAATACGCAATGGTTTGTGGGCAGGCGGAGGCAAATTTTAATCGATACTTTTTTAAAAAGCAAAAATGGAACGGATTAAATGAAATGAAAGAACAAAAGAAAGAAAAGCACAACATGACCAGCACCATCATTTTGTTTCCGAAACTTAATTCGTTCCTACAAGCCTAATTATTCTGCTCTTAACTCACGATGATCGTTACTCGCCTCTAAGTTAACTTTCAACAACGTTTTAATAGTTATCGCAAGATTTTCAGCTCTCTAGCGCCTTATAGCTATAAATATGGAGGGCGATGGCAGTGTAGGAGCGCACAGATCCGTGGCATTTATGTTACTGGAAAATCGATGGAAAACAACTGGAGCTCTGAAAGATCACATTCAGTAAATAAGAATTGTAAATAAATATACCATATATTTTTATGTTTTGGTGTGTAGTACCTTTGGGCTGTATTTTGACGAGCCCGCAAGGGCGAGTCAAAATACAAACAGCTTGTTACTTGAAAACTAGCGCTTACCTTCAAAACAGCTGAAGCAGCTTTGTTCATGCCCTTTCCAAGATGGCCGCATTTTCAAAGAACATACGATTAGGTCCCATTCTTCCCCACCCTGGAGCACAGCATATTAATTAACGCTCTCGAGAGTGGGGAAGGCACTGGGAAATCAAATGCCTGTCGTATGCCTGGGGTCACACTCTCCACCCTCGTGACTAAAGTATTGTGGACTTTGAAATTGTTTCATCCCGTGAATAAGGGATATCACGAGTTTAATCTGCGAATCAAGAAAGCAACAAGTGTGACAACAAACTCGATTCAGTGGAACCCTAGTGACACAGTGATTGAGTGATCGCGTGATGGTCTACACTTCGTCGTTGAATGCCAAGTGATAGAAAAGTCTCTCATGAACTTCAAATTTGATATCCAAGCTTGAAAGTTAACGATCTTAAGAGTGCATGGCCACCTCACATACAATTTATGCTATTGTAGCCAATTCTTTTAGACGAACTACAACAGGAAGTCTCCAGCGGGGTTTCAGGAAGTACGCTCTCGATTTGTCTACATACCGATAACTGATGAATGACGATGGCCCGGCTATACGAGTTTAACCCTTTAAGCCCCGAGGGGTTCCCCATTGACGAGTAAAATCGTCTGGCGTTAGACAGAGTAAAATCTATAAGTGCCATTTGGCACTATCGGGGCTGAAAGGGTTAAACAGGGACATAGTTTTTTCACGCTGTTAGCTTAACCCTTTAAGCCCCGAGGGGTTCCCCATTGACGAGTAAAATCGTCTGGCGTTAGACAGAGTAAAATCTATAAGTGCCATTTGGCACTATCGGGGCTGAAAGGGTTAAAGTCGTCTTATTTACTAGTGCCCTCCTAATAAAAAAAATACAATAAAAAATATTAAAGGCGACCCGCTCAAGAGGGTGACACTTCACTTTTGTTAATTAAGCAAACATCACTGAAAGCGGCTATGAAATTTGTCTGATTATAGAACAACTAGGGTTACAAAGGAAAGGGTGTTGATCACTGCTGATAAATTCTGCTTAATTGGAACACTTAAATTGTTTTCATCATTCTCTGAGAGACTTCGCGTAAAAAGAGTCTCTACACGGTTCTACGGATAAATTTTGTGAACTGGTTTGGTGCTGCGTCACGGCAGGGGGGGGGGGGGGGGGAAGGCTTTTTCTGACCTCGAGTGCAATTTGGAGTGAATAACCACGAGGAATTTTTTCGAAGACGAACAAAATTTCGCGAGCCTGTTCGTAGAGATAGTGCAATTTGCAATCTTTGAAGAAATTTACAAGTGTTTCTTTATTCCCAATAGACGGTATTCGTAAATGGCGGTCAAGAAATTATTATTTTGTAGTTGTGCTAATCACAGTCTGTAATCATCCTAACAAGCCTCACTTTGGAACAAAAATTCTTTTGAATTTTGCTCGTGTTTACGACTCTAGTTAGGATGATTAGCATAAAGACAAAAGAATAATTACTTAGCCGCCATTTATGAATACGGTCTAATTGTCCAATTAATTAATGATATGCATGCAAAAATGTCACCTTTAATTCCAAATTGTTTTAGTCAATTGTTCAGCTTTATTTTGATTATTGCGATAAGGTGTAATATTAACAAGGGCCTTTCTGAAAAACTTCAAAAGCTTCAAAACTTAAACCAAAATTAAAATCGGGCAGCCCGCATACTGATGCCCGGCTAGTTATGATCGTGATTTAAGTGAGTTATTCCTTGTAGACTAGAAAGGGAAATCTATAGTCGAGTTCACGCTTTTGATTGCATCATGGGTAATCAGGGCAACATAGTTTGAGCGCTGCGGCATGTCTTAGATGTATCCGTGTGTGGGACATTTGGGGTGGCTATTTTAAGATCGTAGACATCAGCACTTTACTGATGAAGCCCAGGAGGCCGACTTCGTCTTGGTATTTATTCACCGATATTCACCTCGCCTTCGGCGAGGTGAATATCAACTGAGAGGTGAATCAGTGAAAAGTTCAGATGTGATTTTTTTAATTCTCAACAACCGTCTCACCTATCTAATCTCTTTATTGCGTGGATGTTTGCAATAAATCTTTTTTTTTATGACGGTGGCACCGTACAGCCAGCCTTGCATCATTATTTTAGTCTGGGATTAATTGACGTGCTCTCAGACAATCGACACTCTTAAATGTTGGCATGTATATTATTAGCTGGCCAATAAGACAGTTACATCTGTTAAGTCCACATTCCAAACCGGTTCTAAATTCGAGGCAACCAAGCCCACAGGTCACTGGTAAATGCGACAGATTGTTTGCTTTGGCGTTGGACTAGCTTTTCGCAGGCTGCTACAATGGCAAACGATCGCTTCGGAGTGGTTGACTATGTCGTGTTTTCGTTGATGATGCTGATATCCACCTTGATCGGAATATGGTATGGGTGCGGACCAGGTGGAAAACAAAAGACAACGGCAGAATATCTTTTGGGAGATCGCAAGATGTCCCTCTTGCCAGTGGCGATTTCTTTATTGGTGACCTTTCTATCCGCTGTTTCGCTTATCGGAATTCCATCTGAAATCTACACGTACGGTTTCCAATATTGTGTAACGATTCTCGTGGGGCCTTTCGTGTTGCTCTTGCCGGTGTCCATCATTTTCGTCCCCATGTACCGCAGGTTAAACATCACTTGTGCTAACGAGGTAAGAACTGAACTTGCAGCTATGAAAACTAACTTGAGCACACCATGAGCCAAAATCCCTTTTCTCTGCCCAAACTTGTTTCACCGGGATATTAAAGCACGCGTAGATTCGGTAGATTACCAAGGCTATCTTGCCCCATTATCCGGTTACAGAAGTGGGTTTCATGCATTTTTCGAGATTACCCTCTCGAGATGTCAACAAGGTGCGTATTAACTAGAAATGATCAAATATGAGAGGAATGCGTTTGAAATTTAGGTATTGGAAATGGTCATTATTTTAAAGGATGTGATAACAAATGACTATTTATTTAATAATAGACTTTATTCGCATTGTTTATCCAATACAGACTGCCAACGCTCATAAATAATTAGTAAAGAAATACCCCTTTGAGTAATGTCACATGATCCACCACATTGGAAAATAAATCCAGAATCCAGAAATTCGGAACGGTAAGCGATCAACTGGAATCCACAATATTCTGAGTGCCAAAAATGAGAAACCGGAAAATGAGGCTTATTGTACTGCATTTATTTGAGAAAACTGCAAAGAAAACGAATTGAACAGAAGAAACTGTTTTTGCTCTTGTGGTTTATTCTAATAAAAACCTTAGCATCAGGTTTTCATTATGCACAACTCTCATATTACTGTAAAAATCCGAAGAAATATTAATGGAATGTTATTGTGTTAGAAGTAAAAAGCCAATCAGGTGCGAGAACGCTAGTAAACCGCAACCAGTGTCGGTAATCATAGTTTGTGGTTTCATGTCGCTTCTGATCGGTTACCACAATGGGAAATGTCAAGATCAAATCAAAATGTTCGCAGTGTTCGGATTGAAGCTGACATGAACTTGTTTCATTGGCATCGAGACACAGATGATTGACAAGTGCACTTAAGTGGCCAGCAGTATTTGGTGCCATTTCACTTTAATTTGCGCTAATGTTTCAAGCGAGTATTTACAAGCTTCGCTACACATAGTTAAAAAGTTCTCCTTTAAAACCATCCCTCACGCTGTGTTTTCCGTCGTAATTCCTCGCGGAGAGTTTCACTGTGGGTGAAGAGGTCACACACAAAACACAGACTCCGCAACTATTAATATTATTTTTTAATGTCAGGCAAATGAAATCATGACCTGTGAAACACGACCAGCCAATTTTAAAAATCTGTGAAAATTGACTTTAGCCTCGTTCCCACTTTTCTTCTCAATGCTTTCAATCAGTGATCTGTCTTTGACGCTTTTAAATATAACGCAATATATGTCTTTTTAAAATTCATCCAGCTTTCTGAGTTGTACCGAGTTCGCTATTCGTGTGGGATCTGGAGAATACGTCTCACGCAAGACAATGTTGTTAAGACCCAAAAACGAAGACCTAAGATCCTATGATCTAAAACGAAGACCCACTGATCTAAAACGAAGACCCTGTGATCTAAAACGAAGACTCACTGATCTAAAACGATGACCCTTTGATCTAAAACGAAGGCCCACCTCAAAAATGTCAGAACGATGCCAAGCAGCTTATAGCTGGTCAGAACTCATTGCGTGTTATGGAAGGGTAGGAACGGTGGAACATTGGAACATCTGAATGTGGGCTCTGAGTGTGTGTGCTCGAAACTCCTCACAACTAATGATCTAGCGATGTTTCTTGTCACGTCACCCATTGTTACGACAGTAATATGCCAACCAGAACCTAATTATCATTTTAACAGGTTCCAGAAAAGCAGACAAATTTTATTGGTGGAGAAAATTCTGCTCGTTTGGGTAAAACCTAGAAAAAATGGACCACCTCGAAAGGCCACACCATTTGCTTTCTCGCCCAAGCAAGCTCTTTTTTAGACAAATGGTAACCTATACATCAATAACATGACTAAAAGTGACAACTATTACAGATGTTACGGGACAGATTTTGTAGACACAGCTTCAGAGTTTTAACTTCTTTATTCTGGCATGGAACTTCAGCACTCTGCCGTTAAGCTAACTGGCGTTTGTATATGCTCTTGATTAGCTATGATTGGTCAAAGAGGTAGGAAAATCATGCAAACGTGATCGTAACACTCTCAACAACAAAGGCGGAAAAGCTTGTGGTAAATACTTGCGGTACATACTTCAGCCTAACTAAATTCGAGTTATTTAATTGTTGGATCAACTGATAGCAACAGAAACCACAGTTTCCGCCGTCCTTTACACTAACTCGTGCGGGATAACCGCGGAAAAACTAACAATACATATCATTACGTTAAGATAACTAACATAGTCGGTACAGTAAACACCCGCATATAAGAACACATTTTTCAGGCTTAAGGCTGATCGTGTTCTTATTTGAGGGGTGCTAAGTGAGAAATCAGCCTGAAAGTGTTCTTAAAATGTTCTTAAATTGGTTTCAGAAATACTTCAAACTATATATTACTGGAGGTTTAATTAACATACAATGCCGTTTTGTAATAGATTTTATAGTTTGTTATGGTCCTGAACACCAGAGTACTTTGATTTAAGTTACTGTACTGAATTCAAAATTTTAGTTTCTAAAGAAACTGTGGTACTGCGTCGGTGGGAGATTGAGACAGAAATTGACTTTATCAAAGGAGTTGATTAAGGTCAAATAACCACCGTGAAAGATTTGGAAAGCTGACGTTTCGAGCGGTAACCCGTTTCGAGCGTTAACCCTTCGCTCCGACGGAGGGCTAACGCTCGAAACGTCAGCTTTCCAAATCTTTCACGGTGGTTATTCGACCTTTATCAACTCCTTTGATAAAATCAATTACTGTACTGAATTGTTTCCTTATCCTAATACCCTTTCCCTTTATATTAAGAACATGTTTTATTTATCAGCCTGAATTTGTTCTTATTTATATGACCAAATTTCAGCCTGATGTTCTTAATCCGCTTGTTCTTATATGCGGGTGTTTACTGTATTACAACTTCATAAGAAAGATCCGCTAAGACAGACCTCGTGTTTCCAACAACATTGGCGGAAATTCGGCTAGCGCCCAATTCATTTTCTCGTGGGAAAGTTATTTACATTTATGATTAACTGAAAGTTAATTTACTAACCACCTGATAACGAAATGCAATTACAGTAAATGTCCATTGAAATCTGGATCGTCGGGTTTCCGAGTCGAACACAAAATCTGAAAACTGATTTCGTCGCGAATTTTGACTGAAATCCTTCCTGACATGTATTTCCGTGACGAAATCCGTTTTCAGATTTTGTGTTCGATTGGAAATCTGAAGATACTGATCTCTCTAAGGATCATAATTAGAGACTCAGAGATTTCAATTTACTGGTGACCTCTCTCAACCCCGAAGTAAATGAAACGGTCTTTCTCGGAGTTGTGCTTGATAAACATCTTTCTCGAATACCTCACATTCTTCCATTGGCTTGCAAAGTCTCGGATTCGATAGGTTTAGTACGGACCCCACGACCGAGCAAGAGCGCTACACCCATCTCTGCTACTGATCGAGCAATCGAACCATCTGGATAGTGTTGGATCACGGTGAGTTCGCTCTATGTCCCAGAAGAGGTGAACGTACGATGGAGAGTATCTATAAACAGAATGGAAACTGAAGATAGGCAGTAAATGACCAGAGATGAATTTCGTGAAGGATTGATTAGAAAACGATGAGTGTATGCTGATGAGGTAAAAATTTGAAAACAGAGCCTCGTGCCCCTATCGAATACAGTGTATGCTGATGAGGTAACAAGTTGTAAACAGAGCCGCACGCCCTATCGATTACAGAGATATCCTATTTCCGGTTACAGGATGACACCGACAGTGTAGCATTTCACATCACACGACAGCGTAACATGTAATCCAGAAAGTGGTCAAAAAGCAAGATAATGAAGAACTGCTTTTGTTTGTGGAGTATTCCAAAGCTTTTGATTCTGTTTACCATGACGCCCTGTGGAAGACTGTCAGAGAGTCTGACAGATTGAAGTTTCTCGCATTTTTGTCTCCCGTTTTTCTCGTGTTTTGACTTAATTCTGACCCCTCTGCCTTTTTGTTAGTAAAAAGCAAATTGATGTCAATTTTTCATGCGTCTGTCCTGTTATTGACAATAAATTTCGTCATAACATTGTCAAAGCTAGTAGTCGGCGGATCCCGGATTCACAGCTCCTTTGACAATGTTGTGACGAAATTCTTGATCAATAACAGGACAGACGCATGAAAAACTGAGATCAATATTGTTAAACAGAGCCTCCCAGTGGGACCAGGTTGCTTCTATGTATGCAGTATGCAACATGAGTGTTGACTGTGCAAAGGAGCAATATTTACTTCGGCAAGAGCATTAATTAATGTTGCAAAAAATACTTAAATTCGTCGACAAAATAAAGATGGCCATTGTATAAACTTCTGCTTACTTTATTACGCAATGTACCTTTAAAAGAGTGGAAGGAATCAGGATCAATCGCGGTTAACCTGTGTTATTTTTCTGTGGCTTTTTCTTTTTTCCTCAGTATCTTGAAAGACGCTTCTCAGTTGGAGTTCGAATGGTGGGATGTGCCTTATTTATGTTACAATATGTAAGTTTTGTTATTTTCTCATAATTTAATATATAAATAGATTTAGGCAATCCTAAAAACGGAGCTTCTCAGTTCTTATTTAAGCTTATTTAAGACTTACGCATGATTATCATACGACCAGCCCGGCCTGTTCATTACTAAACGGTAGTCTGTTTTACCGTGACTGCTCTTTCCTGCTCTTCTCGCCGTTTTTCGCCACCGTACTCGGCCTGTTTTCTCATGCTAGTCCTGAATTGCTCTTTCTTCTGCTGTTCGTCAATATAATGTCGTCTCGGCTTTCTTGGGTCTCTTTCTTGCTCTTTGTCGTCTGTCACTGATCATATTTGGCCTGCTTAATTTTCTCTTGCCCTCATTCGCTCCCTTTGACGTTGACCATCGCTTAATCGTCGCCTCCGTTTTTTCTCTCTCTTTCTCCGCAGTTTTCTTTCCTCGTTTTACGACATAAATAAAACAAATATCTGGTTTGTTTACTGGTTTTCTTTCATATTCTTGCTTGTTTTTCTAATAGACAGTGTCAAATTGCATTATAACATGGATAAGGGGCACCCAACGAGAATTAGTCAAACATACAGTTGTTAAACGTATTTTGGTATGTAAACGGTAGATATAGGCATATTTTTCATCCGTTCGGATTTCCTAGCTGAAAGTCTAGTGATCCGAAAATTATAGGGATCAAAACTTACCTTTACGAACATTTCAGGCAGAAAAAAGGCTCCCGAAAATTCTAGGTGACCTTTTTAGGGTAAGAATCCGTTAAAGACGGGCAATTATACAATATTTTAGATGTTCGAAAATCCTAGGACGGGCATGCAGGCAAGCAAAAAGTTTTACAACGAATGTTCCGAAAATTCTAGATCTCAAATCGTCTTCCGAACAGATATTTTCCGAAAATTGACGCTGGGTGCCCCTGATTGATTTTCCCATAGTGCACTCTAATTAATGGTAGCCTGCGTATTTCCGGCGGTCGTTTCTCTCCCCCGAAAAGAGAGAAACGACCGAGGCTTATCATGTTGCGTTGTTCTCAGTGTTCAGCTATTAGCCATTTTCCTTTGTTCCCAAAACCCATGGAAGACCCTCTTGGCTAGACCTCATTCAAGCCTGCTCGAGTATTTTATTTATTTATTGTTTGTGTGTTTGTTTACATGATTTTTTTAGTTTTCATTTCTGATCATGTTCGCTCCGCAATTCTATATCGTTTTAATACTTTCTGCGTTTTTAGACTTTGTACCTTTCTGTCGCCATATTCGCACCTTCTCTTGCCTTAGAAGCTGGTAAGTCACTGTATTCGCATACTCTTGGGATTATTTTGACGCAAAATTCACACCCTTGTCCAATTAGGTGCAACTTGTACCTCGTGTACACCGATAAGTGGTTCTCCGATCAGCTCCGGAAATATGTTGGTAATTTAGGTTTCTGTTGAAAAAGTTATCTTTTGCTAATCCGAAACCAGGAAAGAAATAATGAAATTATAAAAGAATTCCTCTAGCCTGCATTAGCTGTTTACAGGCTCAAAGTGTTTTCTCCTTTTACAATGGGACTGTTCACATGAGAAAACTCGCCCCGGCAGGGCGATTTTCATAAGTTGGATGACTACTTGATTTCGTATCGTGTTTTACATGATAAATATATTGTGAATCGAAAACAGAAACTTTGCGCAAGCAAAGTTCATGCCGAAACGAGTGGTTCTTCTTCGTTTTAAATGACGCTTTTGAGGGATTTCGTACTGGAATGAAATTCTCGCTCCCGTGCAACAACCGGGGTGAACTAGCGCCGGCGGGTATGAATCGTATCATGGAAAGTCATGCAAACACCAGCTATGTTCAAGTTGTTATTTCAAGCTATCGGTATGAAAGTCGCCCCTGTATCATGTTAACACCACCAATGTGTCATTATTTCAAGTTACCTTAATACAGCATTTCACTTTTGATTCGTTGCTTTTTAGTCGCTGGTATTCCACTTCCCGTCTCAATCCTGACCACTGGAATCGTTTGTACATTTTACACCAGCCTGGTGAGTCTCAGTTCTCCAACATGGGGAAAGTAGCATGGCCGAGGTATTAGAAATTAGGCTTAAGATTAAAACTGAGTTGAGTATGGTCTAGGCGAAGGAAGTAATGAAAAAAAAAAAAAAAGCAACAACAAAGAAGCTATTTCAATGTCATTGCTGAAAGCAGATCAGTTTCGACCAGTTGGTTCAGTTTAGATTTCAAGTTCGCTCTATACTCCTCCTTTTTGTCTGTTAACAGGCACATTTGTAAAATAAAATACATAACATGGGACGGCATTTCTCTTAACAGATATATACAATTATGTATACGCTTATTTAGTCCCAGAATGTCCAAGAAATGCATCCTAAATACAGCCAGACACGTGAAAGCGTCGCACCGTTTCATTTTCTAAATCCAGTAAATCGAGAAACCCTGCAATTAACAGCGCTTCATGCTCGCCGCAGCCGATGGTATAAACCGTTCGGCTTAGCATTTCCTTAATTTGCTTTTCACATTTTTTTGTTGTTTTGGTGTTATTCGTGGCTTAAACGCAATGAAAAGATTTTTTATATATCGTGCGAGCACTATAAATATCAATTGAAACTATAATAATTGTTTTTTTTTCTCTTTCTCTTACCAGGGTGGACTAAAAGCCGTTGTATGGACAGATGTGTTTCAGTCGGTAATCATGATGGGCGGTCTGATTGCCATTCTTGTCATTGGCAGCGTTGAGGTTGGGGGACTGGATAAAGTGTGGCAAATCAACAAGGCCTTCAACAGGACCACTCTCTTTGAGTTACTGTTCGTTCTTCTTTCTAGAAACGAAGTTTAGAGAAATTGTTTGATTTCAGTAACCTGTTGACGGAATGGGCCTTAGGGAGGCTAGAAAGGGTTTCAACACTTAGAAGACTCTCTGTTTAGATCGAATAACGCTACAACAATGTATCACGTAACAGCAATGTTATGGTACCATATGAAACACCGATTATTTCCAAAAAAGATGTGATCATTATTGGGATGCAATACGTTACCTTGGCAACAGGAAAGCCCAGCAAAAACACAAGGAAGGATTTGGGATTTAGTTGATCATACCTCAAAAACAAACCAGGTGACCCCCCTTTTTTATTGTTGAAAAGTGATTAGAAGGCCACGATGAAACTTTCGGCAAAGTTCGGCAAACAAAATTCTGACAAGATGATTCAGAGCTACCTTAAAAAAAAAAATCACAAGATTAAGGTGGCTCTGAACCCACTTGGCAGAATTTTTTAACTTTGCAGAAAGTTTCATCATGCCCTTGTGATTACTTTTCAGAAATAAATGAGGGTTACTGAGTTTGTTTTTGAGATATAAGCAGCTAAATACAAAATAAAGGGTGTTTTTTCAGGGCTTGGCCGTTTTCACCGTAACATATTACGTCACAATAACGACTTATCTTGTTCAGCAATAATTCGTGTTTCATTTGGTACCACAATTTTTCCAATACATGATACAACGTTGTGGTTCCGATCCTTTTAACAAGAGCGTCACTTGGAAGCGTTGAAACTGGTTCGAGCCTCCTTAAGTGCAGTGTTTAAAGTGTCTATCACCTAAAAAACCCTTTCCACTCAGCAATTCCCTGCACCATGTCTAAAACTAATTGTTTGGTTCTCTAAACTCTCTCCTTCCAAATCCCTGTTTTAGAAGCTCCTAAAAAGTGGAAAAACTAGCTGTAATTTTATCTACAACGGCCCATGAAAGAAACTAACCCTAAGCCATGCAATTTTTGTGACGTCCACCCCTATCGAACCCATTCCCCTTCATTGCTCGAGATGGATCAAACTATAACCACGTTTCCCGTCTTTCAAAGCGAATAAAAAGGTGAGTTTTTAAAGATAAGGTGCTAAAGACAACACAATATTTTTGGAACTAATACGGAGTTTAAATAAAGTGGAAAGTTTGTTGAGGTGATTAGCACTTTAAGCGATTTCTTATGGGAAAGTCGATCATGTCATATTTTGACTAAACGGGTTATCTTGAGTATTCTTATCCCAGGTATAGGCCTTGGATAAGTCGCGACTTCTTAAGTTTGCATTAAAAAAAAAAAAAAAAAAAAAAACACGGCCGCAGCGGACTTTCCTAAACCAATCTCATCTCTTGACCTTAGGTCGCTATTTATTTGGTGAGGACCAAAGAAGAACGGCATCTGGTTGGATTTGCCATTCGCGCAGTTGTATAGTGGACGGTCATTTTTGTATGTGTTATCTAACGCGTTCACGACCCCAGAGTGATCTCTTTTGCTCCTTTCTGTTAGGAAAAGAGCTCGAGTCGCGGATCATGCGCAAACATTAGTTCCGAGGCTGTGGTGACGAGATTGAAAGTCGATTGGAATGTACGAGTGAACAATATTTACAAGACGCCACAGCCTGATTGCTCATAAGGCAAAAACGTTATGAAGGACAGATGTAGGCGAGTCCTTTGAGTCGCCTGATGAGTATTGTAAGGTTAAGATCTTACGAATCAGACCTGCCGCAAAAAGCAATATACTACCTCGGAAGTCTTAAAATTTATCGCTATCGCTCTTGTAATAGGACATTTGCAACCAAACTCCGGACACACCAATAACAATACAGAAATGTACGACTTCTGGTGGACGAAGAAAAGAAGCTTATCAGAGAGAACTTTTCGTTTCGTCCACCAACATGGCGGCAATGACGTCACGTGAAAACTGGCCTGGGACCATGCTCCATAACCCCAACTGCGGAGCCTGGTCCCAGGCTACGCGAAAACCCCCTATTAAGCGCTTTGCTGAAACAGCTACATTTCGACTGCCTTCAGGTGTCTTAACATTTTTGGAGTGTGTGTATTAATTTTTTTATTTGCAATTTTTAATTAATGTTGGCTGTTTCTATTTCAGTTTTAATCCAGACCCTAAAGTGCGAAACACGTTTTGGACTTTGACTTTTGCTTTAGCTCTTACCATCATGCCAACGTGGACGGTTAGCCAAACTTCTGTCCAGCGATTTCTAGCCATGAAATCCTTAAAAGATGCAAAACGGTAATAGTAATTATCGAGTACATGAGCCCCTACCAACGCTCCTTACTACAGTAGTTGTAAAATCGCTTTTATTCGCGAAATACTTGCGAGGGCGTTAAGTTATACTTCCTGTTAAGGGCGCCGTTTCTCGAAAGTCCCGAACGGAGAGCATTTAATTCGTCAAACTTCACAGTTACTTTTCTTTTTGTTATCTTGAAAACATGTTGAAAGATCAGCTTTCCAAGACAAGCGGTTGGCAATTTTACAGGTGGCTTTTCGGGCCCGAAAAGTTTTCTGGACTTTCGGGAAACGGGCCCCAGCAGGCTCGTAACCAGGATTTTATGTGTGTGTGTGTGTGTGTGTGTGGGGGGGGGGGGGGGAGGGGGGGGGGATATTGGATATTGAGTATCAAAATGCGGACCTTTGAAGCCTGTGGGGGGGGGAGGGGGGAGGTGGTGGGGAGGGGGGTTGCGAACCTGGATCCATGAATGATGTAGATCATTGTGATTTAGTGCCGTATGGATGAACGTTCCAGCCCTGATGATTTATACATTAGTGTGCAGTTTGGCCGGACTTGTCATTTTCGCGGTTTACTCCGGATGCGATCTGAGAGAGAACAAGAAAATCGCAAGCAATGATCAGGTAACTACGTTTCTTACCATGTGTGGGTTGTTCGAGGGGTGGATAGCGTTGTACGTGTCCACTGGATAATTAATTTAATTTTTTTTATCTTTTATCCGCTGGATAGCGTTATCCACCTTTTGAACAACCAGGCTAGATCTGTAAATCAAATCTGTCGTCCGTTTCTGCACTTTTTTTGTCTTTTTTTTCTGTACTTTTTTCCTGCGTACCTCGATTTCAAGTGACCTTCTGAGCGCTAGCTTTCACGTGTAGTGTCACGTGACTTTTCATGTAAACAAACCTCGAAAGTTCGGACATTCGAGAAGATCGGACATACAACACGCAGTGAGATGGTGTGGCGAGCGGATATGAAATGTTAGTTTCTTTTTGCTTTGGACTTGGAAATGATGCAATAGAGACACTAGTCACTTCGATGGTTAGCATTTGGTGTAAGACACGATAGTTTTACACTCGTACTTCGACAGGATTGACGCGGGTGAGTCTGGTTGTTCCATCTTCGATTGCTGGGCGGACGAAAACGAAATGCATTCCTCGCCTTATGTTATTTACGAATTTACCTTTGTGTATGAAAATTGTCATATATATATTCACTTTAAGGTCCGTAATAAAACCGAATAAAAGTGACTTATTAGGTGCATCAGAGACAGTAGTCATTTCCGCCGTTTATTGCGAGTTGCAGAATGCTCTCGACTAAAAGGCGTGTTTCCGTTTTACACGTAAAAACGATTCCCGATTCCCAAAATCATAGGTAAGAAACTTGAATGGTGATCTGATCTAGTTTCTTTTTTGCATTTTCCGGCCGAAGTTATAGCAATCGAGAGGCGGAAAACGGAAAACGCGGTTAATGGCATGACTCATCGCAGTGACTCGTTTGTGTTTTCAGAGGACAGTAAATACACTACTAGTTGTATAGTAGTCTACACTTGTTGTTGAGCTATAAATTATATATCGTCCATACCATTGACCATGGGATCAATGCAGCGTTGAGCCAATGCAAACTGAAAAAGTTCTTCATTGAAGTTGAGGAAACCTGAAAATATTTTATTTTTATTTCATGGAACAGTATTGTGACCTTCTGTTAATTGAAATGACACATATCTACAGTACTGTTAGGGATTTCCCTTAAAAGAAATTATCTACTGATTTTTGGCGAACCATTCTAAAAAATATTGTCAAATTACCAGTCGTAATTCATGAACAGTTTAAACTCATTATATTAGATGATGCATCTGTTGCTTCCCACAATTTTTACAGTACTCATTGTTAGCATGAAAGCATGAAATATTCATTTCAAGTACTATTTTGAACTTCTATTATTATTATTATTATTATTATTATTATTATTATTATTATTATTATTATTATTATTATTATAAAAGAGGAGAAAGGGAAGGACTCGATCTTCTCTAGTTTGGCACACACATTAGACATGAAGCTAGGGTCATCAGTCACCTCAACAGAGAAGATTCCTTGTTTCCACACAACAAATTGACAACGTTTTAGCCTACAAACACTTTGAAGTTGCTTTCAATGCAAAACCATAACCATTTGTGTTGCCACAAACCGATCTCTGTTTTTCCAGTAACAGTTATATATTCTACAGCAGTGTTTGGACAACCTTTAGAACACTGGCAATTTAGAATTTTATTGCTCCAAGGAATGGCTTTGACTTCGTAATCAAAAAGCTCACAACCCCCTTGCATGCATTGGGAGCACTGACTTCATGAAATCATGAGTCCCATTCTCTGGCATTTTAGGGTTCCATTCTTTGTTTACAATTATGTAGGGATGTTTGTGCTTATGCTATTCTCTATTTTCGAATGCCTCATGAGACATTTTGTTTGCCCTCCAAATTTTGCTTAAACTATTGTTTTCAAATGCTCTTGGGGACATTACATATTCCCAAGAGCATTTGAAACAATAGTTTATGCAACATTTTGTGGGGGGCAAACAAAGTGTATTATGGGACATTTGAAAATAGAGAATGGGTTCTACCAACTTTGTGACATTTTCAGTACTATCAATTTTTCTTGAGAAGACCCTCTTGCTCTTTGAAACAGTTATGACCCCCAGTCCTCACATTGCCATTGCTTTGTCGTGGTGCTCTCAACGTACTGTAGTTAATTTCTTTATCACTGAAAGACAACAACTCCCAAAGCTTCTTCCGTCGAAATATTTGCATCAGTCTTAGAAGCTCTTGTAGTTTATTCTTAATTCATTAATACCACTCGCTTTCATTTGATTTAGCGGTTTCGTCAACTTGCCCAGTGTCTGCAAGTCACTGTACAGTAGTGAAATGAAGTTTTTCTAATAAAGGCAAGATAACAGGACTACTAGTTGGTAATTGGCACATTTTTGTGGTAAACATTTTCAGATATCTCTCCTCATCATTAGTGCCTTCGGGTGAAGGGACACTGATGTACATGAGTATGTGTGTTTTAACTTATTTTTGGAAGGGTGTTTTTCCTTCCTCGGTCAACAAATCCTTTTCATGAAGGGCTTCACTTTCGCTACACTCTCATTTTCAGGGACACACTCCACTTTGCAAAGAATCAACGTGTTAAACCGTCAGTAAATAAGCGACAAGCATCGAAGGACTTGTAAGCGGCGAGTCCCTGCTTGCCGTATTCATTACATTCGGTGGAGTGGTACATTAAATGGTTAAACTGAAATATCGTGCAAGCCGAATGGCGCCGAGGAGATGAAATTGTTCATGATCTTGATTGCATGGAAAATGGATTGGGGCAGAAGTGCAGTTCTTTAACTTTTGATTGGGATAAATAAATTGTCTGCATCGTCGGTTTTGTCTTTCTACTGATAGCATCCATTGCCGGATTAGCATTAGTTGCGCTAGAGGCAATTACCTTGATTAAAGTAAAGCGTCATTGCTTCATTTGCAGCGGGGATCAATTTTCTATCAGCGAAGACTTCTAAACGCGCTCACTGAAACTCCACGGTCCGGCAAATATCTTTTAAGTTTTGCGATATTCATTGTGTGGAAGTCCTTCTTTAATAGGCATCTGCTTAGACATGCTGACCCTGGAACTGTAGCAAACAGGACTGCTTGCTGTTGTTAGATCGATGATGGACTGATTCAGCTTTTTCGAATTAAAGACTCACTGACAGAGGAGGCTCGATTTACACACACTCAAATTAAATCACATTTATCCGGTTTTATTACTGACCTCGAAGTGCACAAATATATGACAATTTAAATACATGAAGGTATTCGTAATAACCAAATGTAAGGAATACATTTCGTTTCCGTCCGCCTAGTGATCGAAGATGTTCAAAACCTGACTCATCCCCGTAAATCCTGTTGAAGACGGAAGTAAGAGTGTAAAACTACCGCGTCCCACATCAAATGCTAATCATCGAAGTGACTTGTGCCTTTGTTGCATCAATTCCATGTCCAACGCAAAAATAAACTAACAATTCATATCTGCTCGCCACGCTATCTCACTATGTGTTATATGTCTGATCTTCTCGAATGTCCGAACTTTCGAGGTTTGTTTACATGAAGAGTCACGTGACACTACACGTGAAAGCTAGCGCTCAGAAGGTCAATTCCTTCGTTCATTTACATAATTTTAAGGGTATTGCAACCGTGCTTTCTTTCTTCTTGGTTCTTTTTACTCTTTGTGAGTTTTGGTGTATTTATCTAACTGTTCCCATCCGACTCGTTTACCTTAGCTCTTTTCCGTTAGGAACGGTACTTCACTTCTTTTTATAAATCGGTTGTTATGAATAAATGATCCGATGATTAATTAATTATTGTTGTTTTTCTTCTTCTATACCTAGGCGCTACCTTACTTTGTGATCAACAAACTTCACCACCTGCATGGTATTCCGGGATTGTTCACCGGTTCTTTGTATTCAGGGGCTTTAAGGTGATAGTCAGCTATTACACACTTTCGGGCTAACTTTACATTAAGGTTCTGCAATATAGTAGCCTTGGTGGTGCGTCGTACCAAGTGTCGCCCGCCCTTCTTAACTTCTTTCCTCCCTCCCTCCCTTCCTCCCTTCCTTCCTTCCTCCCTCCCTTCCTTCCTCCCTCCTTCCCTCTATCGCTTCCTTCCTCCCTCTCTTCTTCCCTTCCCCTTCCTTCCTTCCTTCCTCCCTTCCTCCCTCTCTTCCTTCCTCCGTCCCTCCCTTCCTTCCTCCCTCCCTCCCTTCCTTCCTTCCTCCTTCCCTCCCTCGCTTCCTTCCTTCCTTCTTCCCTCCCTCCTTCTCTCCCTCGCTTCCTCCCTTCCTCCCTTCCGCCCTCCCTTCCTTCTTCCCTCCCTCCTTCTCTCCCTTGCTTGCTTCCTTCCTTCCTTCCTTCCTCCCTTCCTCCCTTCCGCCCTCCCTTCCTTCTTCCCTCCCTCCTTCTCTCCCTCCTTGCATCCTTTCTCCCTCCCTCCCTTCCTTCCTTCCTTCCTTCCTCCCTCCCTCCATTCCTTCCTTCCTTCCTTTGTTCCTTCCTTCCCCCCCTTCTCTCATTCCTTCCAGTTATTATCATTATTATTATTATTATTATTGTTGTTGTTGTTGTTGTTGTTGTTGTTGTTGTTTAGCTATACAAAACTGCCAAAAAAATACACGACGTTTCGACGTTCTCGGACGTCATTATCAAGTGAAAAAGAGACAGTCCTGGACAGTGTAAATATTGTATGTATACAATAAAAAACAATAGTTCATTAAGAAAAAAATTAACATAAAAATATGCTACAAGCTAAACAAAGGTGTTTACCGATAGCTGAATACTTGTGTTCAACAATTCGTTGATGAAGGTGTCGGGCTGTATAACCGACATAATCTGCATCACACAGATCACATGCAAATTTATAAACAACGCAATGCTGACTTACAATACTCGGCTTCATTTCTTTCGGCTTGAGATCTTGCTGCAATATTTTGCTCACAAAAACTGGCTGCAAAGTGAGCGCAATCTTACTGCTCATATCAAGCAATTGCCTATGGACTGCATTAGCGGCTGTCTGATCTTTGAAAGGAAGAACTATTGTGATCGTGTTGCCACCGCCGGGTTTTCTTTTCTGGCTTAGTTACAATATTTTGAATAAACATATTAAGGGTGCAATTTATAAGGCCAATTGGATAATCAAGTCTGGAGAATACAGAAGGCAATTTGGCACATTCCACATTCCCCACAACATAACGAATTGTGCTTACTTGGAGTCAAGCTTCAAAGTGATTGTAAGTTTAGTTCTCATGTTAAGGTCAAACTAGCTAAGGTTAACAAAGGCCTCCATATATTAAGAACTTTGAGAAAGGAACAATATGACCAGAATGAAATAGACCTCCTTTTTAACTAAGACAATTGTATTGTCTAATTTAACTTATGGCCTTTCAGTGTATGGTGCGTATGAAAGTGGTCTAAACACAGTACAGAACTTTTTAAACAGATGTTACAAGCGGCGTTACATTTCAGGTCAATTGAATGTCGAGGATATCTACATACGCAGGACAAGAAATTATTTAGTAAAGTTAGGGCTCTAACCGATCATCCGTTAAATGAAATTCTGCCGAAGCCTTAAAACCCCAGCAATATAATTTACGTCTCATGGTTTGCCTCCCGCCCAAAGATTAACAGCGGACGCCTTTTTAAGAACACATATTTTGTAAATAGACTCATTTTTGAACACAACCTGTTAGCTACAGTATATTATTGTAAATTCATTACACAGTTCTCGTTTATGTAACATAGGATATGTATTTTTTATGTTATGGTTTATTATAAAGACATCATCATCATTTGCTTCTGTCGTAGATGAAAAGGCACAGGCACGATGTAACATGGTCTTCAATAATTAAGAAATAGAAAACATGTACCGTGTTTCTATCGAGTTATAGAAACACGAGTGAACGTTTGGGAGAACGAGAAGTGCAGTGGGAACACGAGTCGCAGGCGAGTGTTTCCACAGCTTTTTCGAGTTCTCCCAAACTTTATCGTGTGTTTCTATAACTCGATAGATACACGGAGTACATGTTTTCTGTTTCTTTTAGAAAACAACGCAACGAGAAAAAGGAAAACAACTTGTTAACTCTAATTATCAAAATGTAAATTATCTTTGCTCGCGCCATCACTACGTCAACAACTCGCGCTAGTTCTGTGTCTCCATCGAGTTATAGAAACACGATTTTTAACCAATCAGCGCGCGTGTTTTCTTAGGACTGTTTTCTAAACCGGTTTAGTAAGGTTTGTCCACATGGCTTTGAAAATGCAGGAGTAGACCAGTGTTGGTTGTTTAACTTGTAGCATATTTTTAT
This sequence comes from Montipora foliosa, assembly GCF_036669935.1. Lineage (NCBI taxonomy): Eukaryota > Metazoa > Cnidaria > Anthozoa > Scleractinia > Acroporidae > Montipora > Montipora foliosa. The sequence goes on along the minus strand of NC_090877.1, from coordinate 42,335,001 downwards.
GTTACCTTTTTTCTTAATGTTTTTTCTTGTATTTATACAATATTCACACTGTCTCTTTTTCACTTGATAATGACGTCCGAGAACGTCGAAACGTCGCGTATTTTTTTAGCCGTGTATTTTTTAACCGTTTTTACGAAATTTCTTAAATGTTTTTAAGGAAAGTTTTTTCGCAATTTTTTTTAGCTAAATGTTTCAAAAAGTCGCTACTTTTTAATTATTATTATTATTATTATTATTATTATTATTATTATTATTATTATTCCATATAATACGAAGACGGCAGCTAAAAATTTTCATCTTAAATAAAGAAAAAACGATTCTCTGCTTTCGCAAATTCCATAATACAGTTCATTTTGGGGGTTATTTGCATTACAACAATGGATATCCAGTTCACTGATCTATGATACAGTCCCAAGAGTAAATAACTTGTATTGTTTTTATGTAAAGAACCCCCCAAAACGTATTGCATTATGGGAATGGGAAAATATTTTATTTTATGACACCCACGTGTCTCAAAGAGGTGTGGTTTACCTACCGATATAGTAAAGCAAGGGTGCTCTGTGAACTTCGTTAGCTTTGCCGGAATGAGGATGCATGAAGGAATATCGTCAAGGGGATAAGCGGCTGGATGGTTTCCAGTCTTGTGCCAGAAAAGAGAGGCGTAGGATTACAGTAAGCTATTTTTGACTTCATGTTAGCCTCTTTTCCAATGCTAGAGTAAGGGGTCAGGCCTCCCTCATGTGATGAATTAGTCTTCATTCATATGTCAAATGAAACTAATTCCTGACATAAATATGTTTGTCTCTGGCTGAGGTACCGGGATGGCGCAGTGATGAGAGCACTCGCCTCCCACAAATTCACTACTTGCACAATCCCACAATGCAATCAATCTCGTTCCCAGGGCTTTTCCCTATCTCCGCGGTGAAAAGTCCTGGGAACAAGGTTGATAATGAAATACGCTTTGGGGGTTTCTTTGCATAAAAACAGATCAAGTCCATAAATATTTTTGTTTTTCGACCATTTCAACCTCAGTAGAAATAAAACGCACACAATACAAGTCAAAGACTCTTGGGATTGTATCATGCTTCAGTGAGCTGAACCCCCAAGGTGAACTGTATTATGGGATTTGTGCAAGTAGTGAATGTGGCCTGGTTCGATTCGCAGACTTGGCGTCACATGTGGGTTGAGTTTGTTGGTTCGCTACTCTGGTTTTTCTCCTGGGTACTGCTCCGGTTTTCCTCTCACCTCAGAAACCAAACTTTGAATAGATTTGCGTTAATTTGTGAATTTCAATTTGCAGTGCATGTCTCCACTTAGTGCTCCAGCGCTAAAAGATGAGCCACTTAAATAAAGTTCCTTTCCTTTCCTTTCCTTTCGACAAAGAGGACGCAGTAACCTTAGAAAAGTCTCTTGATCACCACGTCTATCATTGATCCATTTATTCTTTAGCACTGCATCATCAGCACTAAATGCCATGTCTCTGGTAGTTTTGGAAGACATTATCAAGAAAACAAAGAGGAATTTGACCGATTCCGAGGCTGCCAAACTCTGCAAGGTGACTGGTAAGTGAAGGAAGCCGGCGCAGTTGACTCCCGTCTTTAAAGTAAAATTCACAAGGCAGCTCTCTAATCGGGAGAAAAAAAAATTCTTCGAAACGAAAGGGATTGTGGTCAAAGGCGCAAGGAATTGCAATTATGCGCGAATGAAGGAATTGATATGGGCGAGAATAGAGCCTGCTCTGTTTTTCAGATACAGTAGTTTACACCTTCACTCGACAAAAAGTGAATTCGAAAGCGTTCAATGAAAAAGGCCAAGAATTTGGAATGTTATAGGAAACAAATCTTTTAACCACCTCTCCAAATCTCAGGTATGTACGGTACATTGTTTTCGGAAGTAAGAGACGCCATGTGGTCCACCGACGTAAACGTCTGGAGTTTACTTTTCGATGAAAGCGGTTACTGACCCTTACTTTTTGCTCATGAGATAAAATACTTGTGTAGGAACACATCTCCTTATGTACTTGAAAGGCTCAAACTGCTGAGATTCATAGCGATAGGCATTTTTTTAAACCATATAGCTTTTAGCTCGACTCACGTTTAATTAAACTACCGGTCCGGAACTCGGAGCTCTGGGTGACGTTCTACTAGTTTGCTAAAGAGAGTGACGAGACATTAATTAATGATAACCAGTGTGGGATCACACCCTAACCCTAACCCTAACATCACATATATTGATATAAACGAACATAGCGAAATCTCTTAAGCAAAGGTAGGGTTAAATATCAGCTTAACAGCGAAGTTAAAAAACAAGCAAAGGAAGGTTGGAGCATCGGGAAGGGGAGGGAAATTGTCATGTAGTGTACCGGTGAAAACGGTGTCAGGATGTTAACACGATGCGAGTTAAGGCTAGAAGGAATGCACGATAAACTGAACTTGCCTTGTTGTTATCCGAACTAATCCTTTTTCATTGGCTAGTTGTCAAACAATGCCCACCCCCCATACTGGAGCGGAGACATTTAATATAGCATTTAATCAGCTATGACAGGCCTCGAGATCGCAAGTTGAAATCAGTTCCCATATTAGGTCATACGGTACACGAGTTGATAATCGAGATTAGTGAACCAATCAGGCCCGGGTTGCTCAAAGCATTTAGCGCCAACCCGCAGCGTACCAGGCTTCCAGCAACCGGTTTCAGAACGCTAGAAACGCATTACCCGAGGTCGAAATTTAATAACTTGATTTATACTCTTTACATTTGTTTGCCAAGAACATATTTTCTATTTTTTCTATTTTTGTGGTTCGCATAAATTCCGTTAAATTGGTGGTTGTTTTTCCGTTCGTTGGCAAGTCTCACCATCGGATGATGTTTTAAATTTAAATATGTTTTGTGCGATCGTTCTTGTTGCAGCTGTTGTGTTTGGAGTCATCGTGATCGGCGGTGCGTTTGTTGTTAGATACTTGGGGATCATGATCTTACAGGTCGGTGAAGTATTCCACTGCTAGCTGCATACAGCAAACAATACAACCTCGTTTCCGGGGTCTTTCATCTCCCCACCCCGGGAAAGGAAAGGAAAGGAACTTTATTTAAGTGTCTAGTCGTTCTAGCGCTGGAGCACTAATTGGGGACACGTCACTGTAAACTGAAATTAACAATTAACACAAGTTAAGTCAAATGTTGGTTTTTGAGAAGGAGCGATGGAGGAAAGACCCTGGTTCAGGCTGGTCACCTGTCTTAGTGACAAAGAGGGGGTCCCCGCTTTTCCAGATATTGTCGCCGCTGATATTTGTCGAAGCCAAAACGAAGCTTGAAGCTAGAGTTGGTTAAAGCTCGGGTAGATCAGTCGCTCTGTTTTTTAGCAATCTTTAATACCAGCTATTTGAATGTAACTCTAAAGCCAAAGCAAGTAAAAGGCTTGGAAACAGTTTATTTTGGTAGAGACGTGGTTGTGCTTTGCCTACCGGGTACGGAAAATCTATTACTTTTCACCTTTTCCCAGTGCTGATCTCTGGTAAAATTTTCCCTTCTATTACGACTACAGGAAAGACAAATTTGCGACTTACCAGCCCGTCTCTCTGGTTGTTTTTTGTCATCTTCCACTTTTTGGGAGACACGTAACCAGCCTGAACCAAGGTCTTTTTTCCCTCGCTCCCACTGGGGTGCCGAGATGAAAGACGCTGGCAACGCTAATGCAAACATTTGCATGGATACTACTGCGCTCATTTTGCATATCACATGTAACACCATGGGTGATTTCTCTGATTAATTACCATAAAGAGAAAATATTCAAATTTGATAATTCGCTATTTTCACCAATCACCAGTTCATTTTTTTTGGGGGGGAGGGGGTTAGTTGCATTTAAACGATGGAAATCCAGTTCAATGAAGAATGATACAGTCCCAAGAGTAAATAACTTTTATTGCCTTTATGTAAAGAACCCCTCCCCGCAAAACGTATTGCATTATGGGATAGGTGAAAAGCGAATACGGCATTCAATAGGTGTTTTGCAACCAATCTCTAAAGACAGACAACAATGATGTATATACAATTGCAGGTGGAGGAACGAAAGATTCGATGACGTGACGTGAAAACCACGTGATCCTTGCGCAATCATCGCACACAGAAGCTTTTCGTTTGGGGATTGTTAGATTTTGTGCTCCTTACCAGGTCTCCGCTTTTGTGTGCCGCAAACCCAAACCTATGCTAGTGCATAGTTTGGAATTTAGGTTATCACTTGTCTCTCTTCTGTCAGATAGATTCGATCACAGGAGTGGTGATTGATTTTTTTTTTCAGCTTTCCCTCAGCATCTTCGGAATATGTGGAGGCCCAGTGCTTGGAATTTTTTTATTGGGGATGTTCGTCAGGCGGGCAAATACCAAAGTGAGAACAAAATACCATTTTATGAAAAAAATAATTTCTCTCTGTACTTGACCTTACCTAATACCATAGTTAGATTCAAACATTTTATTTGGATTTTCACAAATACTAGTATGCTATACTGCCGTATATACGTAAGGCAGAATACAACAGAAATAACACAACAGGCTCTTTTGTTCTTGCGCACCGTCTTACATTCTTCCCGCCAATAACCAATTCAATGGTCCCTGTAAGTACTTCATGTTACTGTACGCTAATTTGTGGTTATCTTTTTTGATGACCACCATATAGGCTCACACTGATGAAAATACGCTCGCTAATTGAGCCTGATGATTCCTTGTCACGTACTTGGTTCATCAACTGTTTTTCACCCGAGCAGTCATCCACATGCCATGTGATCTTCTCGAAGACCTATGAATTTTGTAATGAAGTTATGTTGATGTGAGGTCTTGGCAGATTTCCCTGGAAACAAACCAATATTAGAGGGGTTCACAGTTTAAATAAAAACATTTTGATGGATAGGTGAAGAGTACAATGTAGGAAGTAGGGCAGTAGTATCAGGGAAAGGCTGAGGGGATACAATGCCAGGGCGGTTAACGTTTACGGGAAGCAGCAAAGCCCATACATGTACGCATTGCGTACCCGTATATTCCGTTATGTTACAACCATGAGGTAGAGTCCACGAGGGACGAAATTTGTTTCCCCTGCAAAATAATGCTTCTAACTCGTGGCCGCGGATTTTCGCGAGATGTCTCAACACGTCTTTACCGATGAGATGAAAGCGATCATAGTTTTGTCTGATCACCAACAGTTTTAAATGCTATTTAATGTTAGAATGTCGGTGCAGGGCTTCGCATGTCGAACAGTTGTCTTATTTTCAAGCGCTTGTTATCTCCTATGCTGGATTGAAGAATAGGATAGCGTTATTTTTTTTGTTTTTCTGCCCCCTACTTGACCTTCTGCTGTCTCTTCTTGAACGTACCATCGTCCCCCTTGCAGGATATTTCAATCAATCAATCAATCAATCAATCATTTATTTTAACACGTTACGTCAAAGAGCTATGAAACTCGTTCAAAATACGAACGTGTATAAAGCTAAAAGCTATATGAAGCTAAGAGATGAATCTGTTTTCTTTTTCTTAACAGGGAGCCTATGCAGGCACCTTTTGCGGTATTGCATTGACCCTCTGGGTTTTCTTGGGTTCAGCCTTTTATCCTCCCAACAAATATCCAGGCACTCGCTCCGTCAGGGATTGCCAGTTTTACAAAAACGCACTTTTTTATCAAAGCATCGCAGGGAACGTGACAGCCATGAATGTATCTTTCGTGACTCCAAAACAAGTTAATGACTCCATGAAGATACTTGAGAAGTATGGCGACGGTTACATTCACAATTCTTACAAGTCCCATGAGTACGTAAGGTGTTTTATTGCTGAACTTGGTTTACGTACATATATACTTAATTGACCATGGCCACTCCCCATATAGGGATTTTTCCAGGGCCAGTCCCACGAACAGAACAGAACACAACACAACAGAATCGAACAGAACAACAATTTTAAGAACCTCAACCGACCGAAGGCTTCTTACCTACAAATGCAGCCGAGACTGAGGTTGAACCAGAGACCACTAGGATCAAATTAAACTATAGGTCTGAACGAGTTTTCATGCGACCCAGGATCTCCGGATTTTAAAGCAAGCGCCTTAACCACTGGGTCGCGCTGGCTCCTGAGATTCACTTTCTTTTGCCAAAACCTTTTCAGAGCAGTCTCAGTTCAATTGAGCGTCAGCTGTTAATTATAGTCAACACTGGCGAATATTAATATTCGAAAATCGAAGCTAATCGTCGAGACTCTATGTTCGTGTATCATCTGTTCGCAGTGATATTATTGGAAGAAAAAATCACTCAAAATTGTCTAATTTTAGCCAAAACCCGTACCCTACCCTAAAAATCTAAAAAAGAACAAAACAACAACAACAACAACAAAAACCAGGGGTTCTAGAATGCGGTAAGGAGGGTCAACACATGAACATTACAATCAGTTGCCTTGCGAGTGGAAGTTTAACTTGCGTTCAGTCTCGTTCATGGTTTGCATTTATAATTACTGTACTTTTCTCTTAACAGCGTTGGAATCGCTGACACGTTATACCACATCTCTTATCTGTGGGTCAGTGGCCTTGGTATAATGACGGCATTTGTCGTGGGATTGGTAATTAGCTACATCTTGGGTGAGTACACGGCGGTTATTTTTTAATTATTTGTAATGACGTGCTCTCGTGTGAGGCAGATCTCAAAGAGTACAGTGGACAGTTACTAACAACTGAGGCGTGTTGTACTACCAGTTTTTAAACGGCTTGCACTACTTAGTTTCACTCAGCAAATCGGAGTTTCCCATTTGGGTCAAGTCTACTTTATCTGATAACAAATTATTTTAAAGAAGAGAGTGTGTCCAAAACCAAACAACGGTGTAATGCCCACTTTCACGAATCTATTCCTCTCATTGATTCCCTTGACTAAACCACGAGGTCAATACACTGATATTAGAATAATTACATACTTAGGTGATTTTTGAAAATTCTCTGCGCTGATTGTTTGCCGTTGAGGTCATTATTACTCATGCGTAACTAAGCGAGTGAGGTGTAAGATGCCCTCTGCTTCTTTTTAGTTTTTGGTGTTACACTAGTGCATGTAAATTTATGCTTGCATACATTTACAAACATGAATAACTTTACGTGGGATGGGGAGTAGGGGATTATTAAAAAAAATAATTCTAGCTGCTGAAAAATGTATTGTTGTGTCAGAAAAAATCCATGGAAAGACTTGAAAAGAGGTATTAGAGTCTTAAAACGTATATATGCTTAGAATATCAGTCTATTTTGCCTGAAAAAACAAAAAACAAAAACAAAAAAATTAGTAACAGTGCGTGTTTGAAGAAATCAACCATCCGTCCCACGTTTCAAGTCCGTAAGGTGAGCATGGTCGCCCCCGAATCATCGCTTCTTGATTGCACCTCTCTATCTGTCCAAACGTTGGAAGAAAAACCAACATTTTATAAAAGCTAACCATTCTCGAACAAGTACTTAGGCTTAAACAGTGTGTACTTAGGTCAACTTTGCCTGCATTGGAACGTTTTTCTCCGTTGATTTCGGTTTAGGAAACGCGCTGATTCGTAAAGTTTGCACGAGAGCGGGGATCGACATAAAGGTCAGGCAAACTGATCTCGATCTACAAGCCCCTTACCTCCTAGTGCACGTGACCTTTGAGAACCTTGTAGCAACTTTGAGAATTACTTTGAGCGAAATTGAGAATACCTGAGAAAAACTGAACCGACTTTTAGCAATCTGAGGCGTTCTTAGACTGACTGCTGTTATTGTCAGTAAGGCGTGCAACGAAGTGAAAAAGGGGAGTAGTTTCAACAATACAGGCTAGTCGTTGGCATCCATTCTGTTTATTTGGTGGCAAAAGAATTTCGAGGATGTGTCAAGGGGAAATTCTGGTGTTCTGTCTTGCTTACGTTTTACATTGTTCGTAGCATCAAGGAAGAATTCCCCAATAGTGGCTATCGAATTGTTTGTGGTCACTTAAAAGGAATAGGATTAGGTATTCAACAAATTCGTATTAGAGAAAGCTTACGACGAATAGACCCAGACGGTACAATACTCAGATGGTTGCGCGTGACAGAAACAAGGACACACAACGTTAGCAGTCCAAATGCTCTTTGGCAGTACAAAAATGTTGCAGTATAAAGATGAAGTGTTGAGATAGATGCTGAGGAAGAGGATACCCCAATTGCAGCAGCTAGTATTCTAACAGCTGATGAGAATACCGAAGCCCTGGCAAAGTTTACTCGCAATGCACAGATGCCTAGTATGCGAGCCATATCCGTTGCCTTAACTCCGTTATCTACAAGATAAGATAACTGATCTTTAGTGACACAAATCTTAACGTTGTATTTCCTTGTTTCTGTCACGCGTATTGAGTATTGTACCGTCCGGGTCTATTCGTCGTAAGTTTTCTATAATACGAATTTGTTGAATAACTAGTCCTCTTCCTTTTAAGTGACCATAAACCATTCGATAGCCACTAATGGGGAATTCTTCCTTGATGCTACGCCAATACCCTCCAACGTATTATCGTCAACAATTGAAAATGAATGGGGAAGTTGAAGGTTAAAATCCTTCAG
>NC_090877.1:42271442-42321442 GCF_036669935.1 Montipora foliosa | reverse complement strand
GTCCAGAACTGGACTATCATAATGCATGCCTCGCTGCCTCACATATTCTGTAAAACTCGCTAAAAAAACGAAGAAGGCCTGGAGCGTTTGCAATTCCGTGTTGACAGAGATTCTGGCATATTTCAACAATCACATTTATAGGCTTTTTGTGTGAAATAGATGTCCAGTCGTGAGCTGCTCAGTTTATTTGGCTGTGAAATTGCAGTCCAGTAAGCGAATTTACTACTTTTTAGCCTGACTCTTTAAGTAGTAAGATTTCGCTGTTTTTCTAAACTTAAGAGAAATGTTGTGAAAGAGATTACTGTTCATGTAAATTCAGGCTCAGTTGTTGATTAAAATTGTTCGTTATTGTTTGCAAGGCTTGTTAAGTTTATTTACTGCTTTCAGCTCGAGATATTCGTTGCAATGTAAGATATGTAAGAATCCGAGAAGCCAAGCCTTCCCTACAATCTATTTCTTTTTCACGATTCTCCTTCGCTTCGCGAACAATAAACAAAAATATTTCTCTACCTTAGTGAGATTGGATTAACTGATAAGTGGAGAAACCTTCCAGTAGTCTTTAATTTTTCCTACGACAAATTACAAATTTCATCCTCACAAAAGTCAAGCACCCCTTCCTCCGGGACACAGAATATTAGTCAAATTCTCAAGGGTGGGGAAGACAATCGATGTCAAGTGCCCCAGCTATGCCCAGGGTCTCCACCCAATTCGAGGTTAACATTTGTTAGGCGCATAAGGGTTAGGGTTCCTTTGATGATCTCTATATCAGCCGTGATTGTTAACATCCCACGAACATTTTTGCACAAAATATATGAATTTTTATTGTAGAGAAATCTTTTCTTTACCTTTGATCTGTTTATGTTTCAAATCTGAGCGAAATCAAACAATCCAAGACTGAACTTATTTCGATTTTGAATGCCGAAACTTGTGACGAATCGATGCACAAAAGTGTAAAATATGGAAGTACGTGCCAGCCTTCGTCCGAGAGCCAGAGAGCTGCTTTGAATAGCCAATTTAATAAAAAAGAAAATGGGATAAATCAGAATTTAAAAAGGAAAAAAAAATACATGGAATCTTCTTTGGGGAAGAAAGAAAATAAATCCCTGATTTATGGCAACAAATCAATGATAATTTTAGCCCCGTGCAATAAGTAACGTTCCAAAATTACCGGTACATGACTCGTGACTAACCCATTGTGGACTTTTAAATTGTTTCATGCTGTGAATTGAGGGATATCACGAGTTTAATGTTGCGAATCAGAAGCAAAATGAAACAAAAATTCGAACCCATAGTGACAAAGTGAGTGAATGATCGAGTTAGACTTAGGGCGCGTTCGATTGACCCTATTCCGGAATAAGAATATGTGGAATGATCATTAAAGTGATATGCTTGGCGCGTTTCGAAGCAGCAAGGATAGTAAAAATATGTTTAAAATAGCTGGTGTTTGACAATCTCAATGTGAATCCCCGTAAAAACGAAGGATTTTTAACTTGTATTCCATGTATTCCTATTCCGTAATACGGTCAATCGAACGCACCCTAAGTTATAGGTCTGCAGCTCGTCGTAAAATGCCACGTGACAAAATAGACTTGTGAATTCATGTTTACGACCTAATAAGTGATCAAGTGGCGTCACGTACTACATGACCGCCTGGCATTTCATTCATGATATCCAATTCTATAAGATGGACTACAACAGGAAGGCTACAGTGAGGTTTCATGAAGTACGCTCCCGATTTGTTTCCATGCCGATAACTGACGAATGTCGATAGCCCGGCGCGGCCACAAGAGTTTAAAGTTATCTAGTAAACAGGTTAGGTTACTGCCCTAAAAATATAAATATCTCAATAGGAATAAAACGCAAACAGCGGTTACAAACATTTGCTTGAAATGCATAACTTTTATAAACTTAACGTTGCGTATGTTACAACATACATCATCAGACTGAAGTGATTATTATTCAGTTACAGATAAATTTAAAATCAAAAATACAACTGTACGGACTGGGAACTAACGAAATTGATTGACATAAAACGACAAGAATATCCTAATAATAGAGATAAAGTTTCTCACTGCCAACGTTTTCATTAAGGCTGGCTTAAGATCACGGATCAACAGAGACTCTTTAATTTTGCAATGCATGTTTGATCGACCAGTTGCTAATATTTCAAAATGATCCCACTTAATTCTATGGTTGGTTAAGAAAACATGATCAGCAATTGCAGATTCGTGACAATTTGTAGTTAGAGCTTTAAAATGTTCTGTTTTTCTGTCACGTAATCGGCGTTTCGTTTTCCGTATGTAGAAATCATTGCAATCCCAGCAGTTTGCTCTGTACACTACTTTTGACCTGAAGGAAGGAGCTAGTTTATCTTTGTAAGGGAAAAAAGATTTGATTCTTCGGGTGTTCTGAAAAACTATTGTGACGTTAAAAATACGATAGAATTTGTTAATACAAGACCTCAGCCGTTTTGTGAGGTGTTTGCTGTGATGACCTAAGAAAGGTAGAACGATAAGAACTTCTTTTTTCTTAACTGTTTGTACAGGATCTTTTGGCTTATTTTGATGTTTCTTTCTGACATCATTCATATGATATTTAACAATAGGGTAGCCATTAAGTAACAAAATCCTATTGAGGTCATCGGTTCTAATGCAACGATAAGCCAAAGTGCGCACTAGGTTTATTTTGTATTTACGAGGAGTAAAAGAGTCCCACTTGGTTTAAAGACCGGTGAATGTCTTCTTTCGATAGATTGATGTTGAGAAGGAGCTGCCACGATTGCAATCGGATAGGATATTCTTGTCGTTTGTCAATCAATTTCGTTAGTTCCCAGTCCGTACAGTTGTATTTTTGATTTTAAATTTATCTGTAACTGAATAATAATCACTTCAGTCTGATGATGTATGTTGTAACATACGAAACATTAAGTTATGCATTTCAAGCAAATGTTTGTAACCGCTGTTTGCGTTTTATTCCTATTGAAACTAAAATGGCCCAAGTCAAAGAATTTTTATAAATATCTCAAGAGGGTGACACATCTCCCTTCTCAAATACGACGCCTGCTATATTAAATGTCTCTGATTATAATAAAACAACTCAGGGTGTTGAACAATGTTTATTCTACTTATTTGGACGCTTAATTTCTCTCCTCTCCAAATTTTCTCCATCGCTCTCTGAGAGAACGTGTGGATGGCTAGACCACCAAGACTTCGCGCAAAAGGAGTCTTTAGAGCTGAATTGAGAGAATTGGTTTGGGGTGGCATCATAGCAGGGAGCGTATTTCTTTTTGTGTTCTTTAGCCGGCCAATCAGACGCTTACATATGTATCCATGACACACGTCAGTCCTCACTGCGTCCAAAACGGTTATAAATCCGAGGTAACCAAGCCCAGGCCACTGGTAAATGCCACAGATTGTTTTCTTTGGCCTTGGACTAGCTTTCCGCAGGCTGCTACAATGGCAAACGATCGCTTCGGCGTGGTTGATTATGTCGTGTTTTTGTTGATGATGTTGATCTCAACCCTGATTGGAATATGGTACGGGTGCGGACCAGGTGGAAGACAAAAGACAACGGCAGAATATCTTTTGGGAGATCGCAAGATGTCCCACTGGCCTGTGGCGATTTCTTTATTGGTGACCTTTCTATCCGCTGTTTCGCTAATTGGAATTCCATCTGAGGTCTATACGTACGGTATACAATATTGCGTGTCGATTCTCTTTGGTCCAATCCTGTCGCTTTTGCCTGTGTCCATCATATTCGTTCCCATGTATCGCCGGGTAAACATCACTTGTGCTAACGAGGTAAGAACAGAACATGCAGCTAATATTAACTTGCACACGCCAGGAGCCATGAGCCAAAGTCTCTTTTCTCTGTCCAATCTTGTTTCGCCGGGAAATTATATTCCAAAATTAAATCGCGCGTAGCTTGGGTATAATACCAAGAATATCTGTCCCATTATCGGCTTATCCGTGCATTTTCGGAATTATCACTCTCGCGATCGATATGTCATCCAGATGTGTAATTATTATTATTTTTTTAATAATAGGCTTTATTCTCTTGTGCAATTTGTTTACCCAATGCAAACAATGCGACAATACTCTGCAGATTTGATCTGTTTGTTTTTATTTTTATCTTTTTGCGGTTGCTTATGAGAGGGCGCAGGGGTTAGGGAACAAACGAACCCAAACAAAGGAAGGAATTGTAATGCATTTATTTGAGAAAACTGCAAAGAAAACGAATCGAACAGAACAAACAGTTTATTGTTCCTGTAGTTTGTTCAAATAAGCCGTGGCATCAGGTTTTCATTACCGTGCAACTCTGAAGTTCAGTTTTATTGAACTTATTTCATTGTCTGATCGAGTTACACATGATTAACCAGTGTACTTTAGTTTCATAACTACCTTGGCATTCATCGGTAACTCGAATGCAATAAAATGAACTAAAAAAAGGCGCCTTCGTTCGGTCTGTGGGTTAATACGACACCAACTTCGACCTATCTGCGAAATGCAAAATTTCCTGTTCGTTTTGACCTTGAGAGACTGACCAATTAAATTTCAAACCTTTGCTTAAATACAAATATGGCTCTGATGACTTTAACCCTGACATCATCACCTCAGTTAGTGATCTGAACATTTTACTTGCCGAGCTGATGCGCCTCATATTCATGACAAGTTTTCCCTCCAGCAAAAAATTATCTAATCGCGATGTTGCTTTCGGCAAAATAACTTCAGGTTCATTTTTATTTTATTTTGTTGCTTTTATAGCATACTAGATCTTTTTAGTTTCTTCTGATTAATACATTTTTTTCTTTATCGGGCGATTGTAAATAATTTTTATTTTAAACAGGTTTTTGTTAAAGATATCGTTATGCAATACCATAGAGTTATCATGGGAGCATACGAGGGTTGAGTTCAGTTTTGGTTCTCTTGGTTCTCTACTCTGCCTAAAGAGGTTTTCAAACTCGGGTACTTCCTCTCCTCTCCTCAAAAACTTCGATAGCAAAACCATGACATGTTTGGTATCATCTGAAAGCTGAAGGAACAACCTATCATATTCTTTTGTGAATGAAGCACAGCTTTCCCACAAGGCACGAGGACCCCTTATTTCTACCAAATGTCTCTCGAAAATTCCGAATTCCGCCCCCATTTTTGAAAAACATTGCAATGCAGCCTTGTGACGCGCGCTGGCCCGGCGTGATTGGATATCTGTAAAGTACCTCAGCGCTAAATACACTTGAAACTTATTATTTTAGGTGGGTTCATACTTGCTGAGCCGGTAATTTAATTATGACCAGAGCTCAAGTACACTTGAGATCGTCCGTGATGAGCGTTCATATTCGAGTTCAAAGTAGGCTTTCAAGGTAATCGGGTTGTCAATCAAGTTATTTCGTAGAGTTTTATTGATAGGAGATGTGTAAGTTTCGGCTTCTTTGAAAGAATTGCGCTACCATAATCAGAAAGTAGGCTGCTTGAGGTGAATTTAAAGTCGAGCTCAAGCGTACCTAAGGTTTACTTACTATGCTGGTATGAACCCACCTATTATTATCTTATCTTATCTTATCTTGTACGTGAGGTAGACGGACTAACAAATCGTTCATCAAATCTTGATTTATACCATGATGAACCACAAAAGTCGTTGCGGTGCTTGTGAATTTTAAGATTTCCTGTCCTCCTGCATGTTCTGTTGATTGATTCCACGACCCTCAAGAGCAACTTCTCATGATGGCAACTATTCGTCAAACGAAGAGTCGGAAGCTCAAAGCGTGGATTGCTTTTCGCCGACATTTTTTCTGACCATCTGCCAGTGTCTCCATTAGGTCGAAATGTCCATATCCCAAGTTCAAACGGGCTCTTCATGTACGACCTGAGGTCAAGTTCTTGTAACATTTGAAAGCCATGCCAAAAGTATCAGTACGGTGCATACTTTCCTTTATAATATAAAAATCGGTCAAGGCGACCCACGATCGTTTGAAGATAATGATTGTTCAGGCTCTTCAGATCATCATGAACCTGGCTGCAATTTGTTCATTTCAGTCAACGATCATTGTTGTCTCCTCAAACGTTTCGCTGAGGTTGGTAATATATGTCAATGATTTAGTCAATGCGATACACTAATCTCATTAATGATCATAAGTGAGATTCCACTTAGTTCACCTGGCGATCTCTCTCAACCTCGAGCTAAAAGAAACTGTCTTTCCCGGAGTTGTGCTTGATAAAGAACTTTCTCGAAGACCCCACATCTTTTGATTGGCTTGCAAAATTTCGGAATCGAACCTAGGCCCTCTTCAGATTTTTCACTTCTTTTCCGAAATACCTAGCTAGGTAATCTGTTCAGAAAAATGTCCAAAATCTTAGTGTGCGTCGAAAGTCTAAGTTCGAATATTGGAAAATTCTAGCCCATCGTACTTCCGAACAACGGTTATCTACCGAAATTACTCGTTGGGTGCCCTTTTGCAGTTGGGGAAAAATGATCATGACAGAAGCGGGGAAGGAAGGGGTGGGGGGGGGGGGGGGACCTCTAAACTTCCTGAACGAAGTGGAAAGGTCATTGGAGGACAAGCGGCGATTTGGAACATCCGATATGCTGATGATACAAACCTAATTGGAGGAAATAACAAACATAGCAGACCACCTAAGGCAAACAAACTTAGATATGGGTCTTTACAAGACCTCCACCATGACTGTACCACGGCCGTAGCCAGTATGAGGCAAACCGAGGCACTTGACTTAGTGTTGTCTGTAAAATGTACTCACTATGAACACCTAAAATACCGACGTATATACGGAGAGAATTTAACCATGGACATTGCCTCCGACATAATTATTTTCTGGCAACGGCCCTGTGTACATGGAAATGAAAACATGAAAAATCCTATGCGGATTGGATTGCTTCTAGAAATGTAAATGATGCAAGACGAGTGTTGGCTGTAAAAACGAGCAGTATTTAGTCAACTCAAGAGAATTAATGTTGCCGAAAAAAACTTCGGCGACAAAATATTGCCATTGTGTAAACCTCTGGCTGTTCTCTTACAGAATGTACCTTTAAATGGTTTTATTTTTCTGTGGCGTTTTCTTTTCTCCTTAGTATCTTGAAAGACGCTTTTCAGTTGGAGTTCGAATGGTGGGATGTGCCTTATTTATGTTACACAATGTAAGTATTGTTCTGAGTCCAGAGAGACACGCTTTTCGTGGAATGTTTTTGAGAAGCCCTTAAAAAAACTCGCAGCACGTGTTTTATCGGGTCAAAAAACACTCGGCGGAAACCCCGATAAAACACTGCTGCAAGTTTCATAAACATTACTTACTATACTATTACTACTACTACTACTACTACTACTACTACTACTACTACTACTACTACTACTACTACTACTACTAATAATAATAATAATAATAATAATAACTAACAAGACTAATAATTTTATTAACAAATTCTTAAACATTCTTAAATTTACAATTATATATTATCTACTAAAATGCTAAAAATGATTTTCACAATCTTAATCCGTATGAATAATAAAAAATACTAAAAACTTCACTTCAACTGCATCAAATGAAGAATTGGCAAAATATGCTTTTAAAAAAATGCTTGTATCCACAAAACGACATCAATAAAGAGTCCCTAAATGCGACATTATGGCTCCTTCTTGGATTTCAATGTCAATATCAATGTTCTTAAAATCAGAAACGGCTTTTCTTCTAGCTCTTAATCCTCTAAGGCAGATTAGTGTGCGGATCTTAATAAAGCGAAGGTTGTCCTTGATGGAAATTGTTTTAGCCCAGAAATCTTCTCCTTTCTCTATTGAGATTAGCTGCGCCAGTCTGCTATGGTATTGCAAGCACTCCTTTCCCATACCGCCTGTTGACTTGAAAATAAAGGGTGTGAAAGTTCCATATTCAATGCCCAAAACCCTCCTCGAGTATAGGCGCTTCTTTTCGTTCTCGTGATTGCGGTATATTTGTCGGAGTTCCAGGTTCCCATACGAATCAGCATTAGGGTGACAGAGCCTCTCATCAAAAAATGCTGATCGTTGGTTCTCCCAGAACCCGCGCGCGTGGATATCTAATCTCCCATCTCGAGCTCGATTAGAACCCCTTCCCAGCTGTTCTCCCGAGATATCTTGAAGGACAGGCTCGATCGCAACATCACCACATACCATACTGAGGAGTTCGGCTTCTAAATCTCTCAGCTCATTGTGACGTTGGGTAACGAACCCATCTCGCTTGCATATCATGGCGTGGTCTACTGTAAAAATGTCGCCGCATACGCAGGGGATATCATCAACCGGCCCATCATAACGTAATTTGATTGCGTCACGGAACTCCCTGTTTTTTTATCTTAAAACCCATTTCACGAAGGGGGAGCACCGTCACTCAAACTGATGACCCTTTTTCCGCGGCAAGGTCAAGTGTTCGCTGGACTTTCTGTGGAGCTACCTCTCGTATATGTTCTGGCCTTTCTTGAAGCGCCTTTGCTCTCTCACTCCTCACTGTCTGTTGTAGTGGCTTGACAAGAAAATAATCCGGCATCTGATGGCACTGAGCCACGATCTGTTGGATCAGCGGGGTGGTAACTTTAACAGAGAAGGATTGCTCGAAATTTGCTTCATGACATGGGTTTACTGGCAGACTAGCCTCCCTAGACGGACTGGCAGTACTAGAATGAATAATAATAATAATAATAATAATAATAATAATAATAATAATAATAATAATAATAATAACAATAATAATAATAATAATAATATTCCCATTCAAGCCCATGTATTTTTTTATTTTCAGGCTTCCATGATTTTTCTAACTTTCACTTCATGTTCATTCCACAATTCTAGATTCTAAAATTCGGAAAAATCGCAGTTTGGGGAATAATGTCATCTGTGTTTAATTAATGTTTTTGCGTTGTTAGACTTTGTACCTTTCTGTCGCCATATTTGCGCCGTCTCTTGCCTTAGAAGCTGGTAAGTCTCTGGTAGTTGCTTCTCTGTTTCTTACAGTCAACTAATAATTTGTTTTTGGCTAATCCGCAATAATAAAAAAGAAAACCTCGGAATATGAGATTTTAAATTAATATATGCCACAAAAGTGTTGTTGCTGCTGTTGTTGTTGTGCGGTAGAGTGATATTTCTTGTTTACAAACATTAACGTCACTTTTCTTTTGATATCCAAATTTTGCCAACCACGGAACAAAAGAAGTCACTTTTTCAAGAGTTAATTAGGTTCTAGTTGGCACATTAACAACAATGGCTGACGTCACGAGAAACATCGCTGTATACTGAAACAATTATTCAGCTCAGTGTCGGTGAAAGTATCCAGCACTATTCACCTCCACTCTGTTGAATAATTGTTAATAATGATTAGGTCTCAGATCACCTTCCGGAGTATCTCGTGTTGTTTTGGTAAGTTAGGCTTCTGTAGGAAAACGTTATATTTTGCTAATCCGAAACCAGAAAAGGAAAACATAAATTGTGAAAGAATTTCCCTAGTTTTCACCAGCTATATAAAGGCCCAAGTGAAAGAATTTTTTGTCTGAAAGATTATTAGTTGACATTTTTGTTTTCTTTTCACAATGGGGCTTCCTGTTCACATGTGAAAAATTGCCCGGGGCGCTATTTCCACACCGGGAATCTGACTACTTGATTCCGTATCGTGTTTACATGGAAGACACACTTAACGCATGCGCAACCCGTCACAGTTCCAGTCTACCGAGAGGTCAAGTTCATACTGAAATTCACTACTTGCACGATCCCATAATACACCCCTATTACCCCCCAAAAATTTTGCATAACCATTGTTTGTAATTTCTCCTGGGACATGAAAATGTCCCAAGAGAAGTCGAAAACAATACCTATGCAGAATTTTGGGGGTTAAAAGAGGTGCATTATGGGATTTGTGCAAGAAGTGAATGAGTGGTATTTCTTCGTTTTCATGATACTTCCGGGATTTCGTACAGAGATGAAATTAAGTCAAGTGAGAAGCTATGATCCTCGCAGTTATGAAAGCAATTTTTGCAATTGCGTAGAGAAGCCTGAAAAATTCAGGACTTCAACGGGGTTTGAACCCGTGACCTCGCGATTCCGGTGCAACGCTCTAACCAACTGAGCTATGAAGCCACTGACGTTGGGAGCTGGTCATTTGTGGGTTTTAATGGTCCCGTGAGGAATGAATCAATGATGAAATGGTATATGAAATGGATCATATATATGACTCCGGATATGAAATCAAGTGAAGCTATGATCCTCGCATTTATAAACGCAATTTTTGCAATTGAGTAAAGAAGCCTGAAAAATTCAGGACTTCAACGAGGTTTAAACCCGTTACCTCGCGATACGTATACCGGTGAGACGCTCTAACCAACTGAGCTATGAAGCCACTGACGTTGGGAGCTGGTCATTTCATTCTCTCTCCAGTGCAACAAGCGGGGTGAATTCGCGCTGATATGACTCGATTCCGGTATGACATTTTCTGTAGTATCATGTAAACGAATAAAGAGCCACGAGAGGGAACCGGAGTGAACTTGTGCCAGTATGAAAGTCACCCCTGTATCATGTTAACACCACCCTGTGTTGTTATTTCAAGTTTCTAAATATAACAATTAACGTTCGATTGGTTGCTGTTTAGTCGCTGGGATTCCACTTCCCGTCTCAATCCTGACCACTGGAATCGTTTGTACATTTTACACCAGCCTGGTGAGTCTCAATTCTCAAGCATGAAAAGTTTACGTTGCCGAAGTATTGGAAATATTAAAATTCACTTGCATGAGCTCTTTGGCCCTTTGGCACTTCGGCCCGGGTGAAGAAAGTAATGATAACAAAGAAGTTTTAACAGTCATGCAGATTTCTCCTTTTTCTCTGGTAGCGGGCACATTTACAAGTAAACGACAAAGACATTTGTGTAAACAGTCCTGTATATGCTTATTTTGTTACAGAATAATTGTGACGTGTCTTGGTTGCCCTAAAATTCTTTGTGTGAAAACAACAAGGGCAACCATTACCCGTCACAATTATTCAAGATGGCAGCGCTCGGGAAATTTGAAAGTGAAAATAACTGATTCTAAAGTTCCCTTTTTTTCGACTTTATTACACTTTAGTGGATAAAATTGTCGAGCAGATTTGATTGCAAACATTTTTTTGTTATGGTTAAAATTATTCATTCGTCGGAGTGGAGGCTTTCTTTAACCTTTGTTTCCTTCGTCGGACAAGCTTTTTTAGTCTATCGACTGACAAAAAAAAAACAGCATAAAAATCAAGTAAAACTATTGTACTTTTTCTCTCTTACACTTACCAGGGTGGCCTAAAAGCCGTTGTATGGACAGATGTGTTTCAGTCGGTGGTCATGATGGGTGGTCTGATTGCCATTCTTGTCATTGGCAGTGTTGAGGTTGGGGGACTGGATAAAGTGTGGCAAATCAACAAGGCCTACAACAGGACCACGCTCTTCGAGTAAATAAAATGAAATCATGAATCGTTCAGAGGAGTTTTTCCAGTTACCTACCGACGAAATGGGCCTTACTGCGATTTTTATAATTTTCAAGAATCTGATCACTTTCAAACGCTGAGCGCCAAACTGCGTTTTGGCTTCCATCAATCAAATTTCCGAACATAGCGGGGAAGATCCACTCAGCCTTCGGAATCTGAATCGGAGTTTTTGTTTAGTTCACAGCTCGAATACCATTATGATATGTTTTTAGAGGTTCTTCAGTAAAGAGATTCGTACAGATTCCATCGCTTTCCATCGGCATCAAGTTCGAATGAGCAAATGTCCCGTAGGGACCTAAGATGCTCATTGGTGGGTTACGTCATTCACCAATTGTTTTCGTGATCTGTGGTTGGCGCCGGGAGTTTGATTGATGGAAGCATTGGGACGTATTACGGTTTCCATATCATTTTAATTTCGCACAAAGAGTTTTGAAACCATGATAGAGCATTATTATTTAACATGGCAGCGCCTGGGAAATTTGAAAACCAAAACAAGCGATTCAGAAATTCTTTATTTTGGCTACAAACTGTTCTGTGTTATGTTCTGTGGTTTAAAGTTGTCTTTGTGTTTTAGCAATTGCTTAGCGGAAAGTCCTTCTATATTTCGTTAATTTGATCCGTTTATTCTTATTCCAGGTACAGTGTAAGTCAAAACTTTTAAGTGTTCAATGATATAAAAAACAAGGTCACGGCGGACCATTGTCAACCTTCGACTTTAGGTCGCTATTTTTTTGGTGAGCATCATGGAACTGTATGGTGGACGGTCATTTTTGAATCCGTTGCAGCTGTGCGTAACGCACTCTCGATCCCAGAGCTACTCTTTTTTGCGCATTTCTGTGTGAGAGGGAGAAGAGCTCGAGCCTCGGATCATGCGCAGACATTAGATCCTTGGCTGCAGGGACGAGATTGAAAGTCACCTCACAAACATGGGGTGAACTAATGGGCAATATATTCACATGACTTCACAGTGTTTATGATTGTTAACTTTATAAGGCAACAAAGACATTAAGGTTAGGATCCTGCAAATCAGATCTGTCGAAAACAAAAAAGGATTTATTATCTCTGAAACCTTAAAATTTGTCGCTCAAATAATCTATTTAAAGTGGAGGGCTTTGCAGAAACACCTATATTTCGAATGCCTTCAGGTGTTTCACGATTTCCCGAGGGTGTGTTTTCCTTTCTTTGATTGTAATGTTTCTATTTCAGTTTTAATCCAGACCCTAAAGTGCGAAACACCTTTTGGACTTTGACTATTGGTGGAGCTCTTACCATCATGCCAACGTGGAGTGTTAGCCAGACTTATGTCCAGCGATTTCTAGCCATGAAATCGTTAAAGGATGCAAAACGGTAATTAGTAATTAACGAGTACACAAGCTATCCCAACGCCTCTACTCTCCTTACTAAAGTAGTTGTAAATTAGCTTTTATTCTCTTTCCCAGAGTTCGCGAGAATGATATTACGAAGAATAGCTTTACAAAAAGTCGTAAGACGTTTCGTGGATCTTTGAATACTACGTTAAGTTTGTCTTTCGTGGCCTCATCGAAAAGGAACAGTTTGAAAACACCGTTAAATAAACGGTTTAAACTCTTGGCTGCGGAATGGGTAACCAGGGAAAGCAAAGGCAATATGGCGAAAACAATTGATAGCGTCTATTTTGTCGGTAGAACTTGAACATGATATGCACCGTCCGTTGCATTGTCAGGGACTTTAAAATCTACGACCGCGTCGTCAACGAGAACGCCATGAAACAACAATTTATTATTCCACTATTAGCCATTTTACCATATTTGGTCGAGAAAGCGCGCAAGATATGAGACGGTAATACACTGTAATGTCCCGGTTTAGAAAATGTGACTATTTAAACCTTTTTAATATGACAAGATTGTGGTTACCGTGGTTCCCTACTGGTCGCAACGACGCTTAATTTTGGGGGAGAAACTGAATGGAAATTTATCCTCAAGAGCTGTTATTCTTCATAATCCTCACATTTGGCTGTTTCGAATTGTTGTTTTGAAGACAAAGGCAAATAAATGGACAAAGTTAAAGTGGAAAACGCAACTTTTTCTTTGCTTGAAGTTACCTATTGCTTCTCAACTTGCTGTTAGATGCAAGTATAGCATGAACCCCTTATTTGCATCAGTTAGTAATAACACAAATCAACTCAATTTCCTGGATCCATTAATGACGTAGATCATTGCAATTTTAATTAGTGCCGTATGGATAAACGTTCCGGCCCTGATGATTTATGGATTAGTGTGCAGTTTGGCCGGACTTGTCATTTTCGCAGTTTACTCTGGTTGCGATCCAAGAGCGGACAAGAAAATCGCAAGCAACGATCAGGTAACAACCTTTCTGATCAAGTGTGGGCAAGGTTACGTTGATTTTCATCTCAATACTGATGAACAGTAAATCAGGGTCCAGTTACTCGATCAAAGATCTGTTAACTAACCCTGGGTTAGTGTGAACTTTGATTTTAGTTTATTTACCAGGCAATAAAGATTTCCCGAAATATTTCTACCCTTCAGTTGTGACTTCACTTTTCCTTACCTTGAGCATAAAATAACTTTTTAAGAGTAATTTCAGAGGGCGAATTATAAAATCGAGCTGAATTTGTCCAACATTGGGAGTGCCTGGCAATTGTCAAAGTGGCTTAAATATCCGTATTCGTCAGCGTCGTACCATGGAAACGAACGAACACGGTGACTCCTCCTCCCTCCCCCCTCTAATACATCTTTGTCATCTCCTTGACATGTTACAACAGTGTTCGAAGTTTCATCGGAAACTACGTCAAGTTCTATTTCTAGCTAAGGAATCACCCCAAGTTGGTCGGCTCTCCACTCTGCTCCGAGAGGTTTTCTCAGAGTACTCCGGTCTCCCCCTACTATCCAAAACCAGCATTTGATTTGATTTTATTTGCTTCACCTTGATTTATAGTCTTCGTCAAGTATATAGGGACCTTGTGCACGGCTAGATAACCTAACACTCACATCAAATTTTTATCACTCTCGAGTGGCGTAAAGCAATGAGTGCAAAAGCTCTCAAATGGTCGATAAAAATAGCACAGGAAACCGTACTTGAAAACTCTTTAAATTCAAGTCACTTATGTCAATCAATTATCTGTATTTGGTCTTTTTATTTAGTAAATGCTTTTCTCCCGATGATAAGCAAAATGAATGTTTGGGTTATATTATTGACCTGTTTTGCTAGCATATAAATGTGTTTAATTAATTAACTCTTATTTTACACTCCGTTCACTGCATGGCTCTTCTTTCTTGTCTCGTTTCTTCTACCTACAGGCTTTGCCTTACTTTGTTATCAACAAACTTTACCACCTGCATGGTGTGCCGGGATTGTTTACTGGTTCTTTGTATGCAGGGGCTTTAAGGTGATGGCTATAGCCAGCTATTCATAGCATTGCTAGCTTAACATTAAGATTCTGCAAATGATATAGTTACCGTGTAATGATATAGCAAGCTCTGTGAGCTTCGTATGTCAGTGGTATAAACCAAGGCACTTTGAAGTGATAAGACTTAGTTTACTAGCGGAAAGTAAGTTTTTATTTAGCTTTGCCGGAAGGATGATGCAAGAAGGAATATTGTCAACGAGATTAGCTGCTGAACGGTTCCCAGTCTTGTGCCAGAAAAGAGTAGCGCAGTATTGCAGTACGCCATTTTTGTACAATGACCAAATGATCAGAAATTTTATCCTATTGTCATCGTACTTAGATTAGGCCATCCCCCTTTTTTTTTGTTTACCGTCGAATGCGTTTCCTGATATTGGGTCGGTCGGTCGGTCGGATTGAAAAAAAAAAACCTAAAAAAAAAAGCATAAGCACTCTCGGAATCGGAGGCCTGGTACCCCGGCATCATAGCTGTGGAGCCAGGAAAACAACAAGACGTGAACCCAAAATCAATATGGCGGAAAAGTTGGCGGATGTTGTGGCAAAATTAAAACAGCGCGGGAAAAAGGATCAACCACCGCTCTGTGCTACATAAAAATGGCTAACGTAGTTAGGGATGGCCTTATTAAAAAAAAAAAAAACTTTTTTAAGTGCATTTTTCCTTCAGCACTTTATTTCCTTTAAGTTAATGTACTGCGATATTTTCCATCGCTATTAAATCTGCTTTTGGTTTTATTGTTAGTGACGTTTTGTTTCTAATTGCGTTAAGAAACTTATTTCAATGAAAATGTTTGTTTTACGTGTAATATTACGTGTAATAAACATCTCTTGTCATATGAAGTGCTTTGTATGGGGCTGTAATCACTCGTTTGTGAAGCCCTGACCACGCTTGTTCCGTTTTCAAACAAACAACTCGTGAATACAGCCCTGTACGCCTCTTTCTATGACGTAAACTATATATTTCCTTCCATAAATATGTTTCACCCTGACTCTTTTTGACAAAGAGGCTGCAGGTACTTTGGAAACGTTCTATTAATGATCACGTTTATCATTGATTCTTTTACTTTTTAGCACTGCATCATCAGCACTAAATGCCATGTCTCTGGTAGTTTTGGAAGACATTATCAAGAAAACAAAGAGGAATCTGACCGATTCCGAGGCTGCCAGACTCTGCAAGATGATTGGTTAGAGCTTCTTCTTGGCCCCCCGCGGGCAAACGGCTTCAACATTTGCTTCAGCGTCCGTTCGATTTTGTTGAACAGCGATGTTGAAACCGTCCTACCCCCCCCCCCCTCCCCCACCCACCCTCCATCGAGTTGAAAAATGTTGAACTGTTGTTGAATGAGTTTAAAAGTGTTAAAACTTCGCTTCAACAACCATTTAACATTTCTTTTGTTATCGCGAAAGTTGAATGAAGTTAAAGCTGTTTGCCCCCCTTTTTCAACACAATAGAGAGCTTTAGATTCTAGGACGAGGACGAGAACAAGTACGATATTTGACTTCCCTTTTTTAGCGAAAATACTGAGAAGATTTATGACCCGGTCGATTAATCTTACTCTTTTTTAGCAGTATAGGTTGCTCAGTTATTCTTATTGCTGGTAACTGAGCCTTTTTGGTGATCGAAAAATGCCAACTTGAACTGCTACCATGTCGTTGACTCGTTTTGACTCGACGACATTTGTGTAAAACCTCGTACTAAAATGATGACGGTATCGCTTTTTTTCCCGCCAAAATGACGCTGGTTTGCGCGCGCTCACTGTTGTTCTATGAGGAAATCTTGTACTCGTAGTTGTTCTCGTTCTAGAATCTAAAGCTCTCTAAAAATTGTTGGGTATGCGCGTACGCACTAATCATGCAGTCTCTCCACGTGCCACTTGCAATGGAAATGCTAACTTTCAGTGGTATTGAATGCAAATTGAGGACGTGCGGGAAGCCGGCGCAGCTAACTGCCGTCATGAAATTAAAATTTACACATCCCAGCCACACTACCAGCTCATCCTTAATATCATATTTAACTGCAATTATTCAATGAGCATTCTTTGGATTTGGCTATAACTAGTCTCATATCCAACAAGCGCGAATGAAAATGCTGAACGATTGGACAGTTGGAAATTGAAGCCAAATTTTATTGAATTATTCTGTTTCAGGAGCCCATAGCTAGGAGCGAACCACCCATACAAAACCTGTCATGGCATTTTTTACAGACCGATCTATTTTTAGACTATCTTTTCCGCAAAAAAAGAAACGCATTTCCGGTTCGTTGACTCCATGACGTCAAGTTAGTTTCTTGGGATTGGTCATCGGGCTCCTGCGGGAGTCTCATTCGCGGGAAATTAAATCTAACAATAAATAGGTCTGTGAAAAAGCCGTGACAGGAATATAGGGTTGTTATTCACTCCTGGTCATAAGCTCCTGTTTGTTTTGATTTTACAGAAGTTGAAATCAGTTCCCATATTAGGTCATACGGTATATGAGCTGATAACCGAGAATTATTGAGCGAATGAGAACGATAGAAACCCGATATCCGAGGTCGAAAATTTAAAGCTGCTTGCTAAAAACACGCTTTCATTTTTTCCCTGTCACTCGAGCAAGCCAAATCTCCACATGATGATTTATTAATAAAAGCTGGTCTAAAAATAGCTTGATATGTTAAAATGCCGTTACATAGACTAATAGTACCGAAGTTGTAGGCTCCCTACTGGTCATGGGCAACCTTGTTCCCAGGGTATCTCTTGTAGCCAAGAAAGACCCTGGGAACCAGGTTGGGTCATGGGCTCCTGGGTCCGCATAAATTCCGTTAAAATTGGTGATGGCTTTCCTGTTCGTTGGCAAGTCACACCATAGGATGATGTTTTAATTTAAATATGTTTTGTGCGATCGTTCTTGTTGCAGCTGTTGTGTTTGGAGTCATCGTGATCGGCGGTGCGTTTGTTGTTAGATACTTGGGGACCATGGTCTTACAGGTCAGCGAAGAATTCCACTGCTAGCTGCATACAGCAAACAGTATATCCTGTTGCGCCTAGTGCTAGTATCAGTTGCACACATGTCACATGATGGGTGGTTTCTCTGAGTTGTTACCATAAAGGGAAAATTTCCGCATTAGATAATCCAACATTCAATAGTGATCTTCGCACAATGATTAAACACACAAATTGTTTGTTTGGAGATTGTTACATTTTTAGCGCCTTACCCTCGCCTACGCTTTTTTGTGCCCTAAGCCTAGTGCCCAGTTCGCGAAATTTAGGTTATCACTTGCCTCTCTTTAGACAGCTTCGATCACAGAAGTGATGATCATTGATTGTTTTCTCTTTTTTTTTTTTAGCTTTCGCTCAGCATCGCTGGAATAGTTAGTGGCCCACTGCTTGGAATTTTTTTATTGGGGATGTTCGTCCGCCGTGCAAATGTCAAAGTGAGAATTGTTTAAACATTTGCTCTCTCTCTTCAATTTTAAAGCTAAACGAATTGACCGCACTTGTTTCAAAAGAACACCCCAATAGTTAGATTCAAACCTTTGCTTTGGATTTTCTTAAATACTGTAGACGAAAGGGAGAAACGGTTCTCGCACTAATCTAATTTAGTTAAGCAATTGTCTCTTATAGACAATTCAGGTGGCTGCAACGAGATTCGTGGAACCCTATATAATTACCTCTGCGAAACCCGTACATTGCTCTACCAACTGAACTATGAAGCCAAACATTTGGGAGCAGATCAATTTGTTGGGCTCGAGTATTCCCGTGAAGAGATTCGATGAAATTAGAAATGTATATATTTGAAGTGCAGGCTACCGACGTATACATTTGCTTCTTAAATACTATGACATAAGACAACGGCAAAATCAATCAAACAGGCTCTTTTGATCGGTGTCCACCGAGATATACTCTAGACTTTCCTGCCAATTACCAATGCAGTGGTCTCTTATAAGTATTCCATGTTATCATGGACTACTTTGCTTTAACATGGTGACCACCACTTAATTATAGGCTCACATCGATGCTAAAAAAGGCTCGCTAACCGGGGACTGATGTCACGGTATCCTTCTCATGTACTTGGTTCATCAAAAGTTTTTCGCTCGAGCAGTAATCCAAAATCACCACTGCATTATTGTCCTTCAGTAAATTAACGCTCGGTTCCCATGCCTCATGATCTTGACGAAGACTCTTTTAATGATAAGCTGTGTTGCCACTTTGCGAGGAACATGCAGTTAAACCTAGAACACACGGGCACCTCCATTCAAGTTGTTCGGGCAAATTATCCGATCTGCGCGCACAGCTGAAACGTTGTCTGCCCACCCGAACTTTTAAATGTTGCAAGCACGAGGTAGAGTCCACGAGACATGTGTCAACTCCTCAAGAGGGGAGAGGGGCATGCTAATTTAAGGCGCGTGATTTTTTTTTTTTTTTTGCCTGCGAAATAACGTTTCCAACTGATGATTGCTGATTTTCCCGAGATTTCTCGACGCTTTTTTACCACTGAGATTGTTGTCATCATTTTGGCTGAACTAGCCCTAGCAGTTTAAAATATACACTCAATTTATGTTCCCGAAGGAAACAGTTAGTTTTGTTCTTTTGTCTCTTCTTGAACTTACGTCCGCTAAAACACGTCTGCCTTGCAGGGTATTTAAAGCTGAGTTAACTTTGTTTTCTTTTTCTTACAGGGTGCCTATGCAGGCGTCTTTTGCGGTATTGCAATGGCTTTCTGGGTTTTTGTGGGCTCAGGTTTATATCCCCCTAACAAATATCCAGGCGCTCGCTCCGTCAGGGATTGCCAGTTTTACAAAAACGCACTGTTTTATCAAAGCATCGCCGGGAACGTGTCAGCCATGAATGTATCTTTCGTGACTCAAAAACAAGTCAATGACTCCATGAAAATACTTGAGAAGTATGGTGACGGTTACATTCACAATTCTTACCAGTCCCACAGGTACGTAGGTGCTTTATTGCTGAACTAAGATTACGTACATACAGACATACTTAATTGACCATGGCCACTCCCCATAGGGACTTTTTACAGGGCCAGTCCCACGAACAGAACAGAACAGAACAGAACAGAACAGAACAACAACTTTCAATTAAGAATCCCAACTGGCTGGGTAAGGTGTTTATTATAGAACTAAGATAATACGTTCGTACACACTTAATTGACCACTCCCCATAGCGGCTTTTCAGAGCCAATGAAACATATCGATGATACAATTTTATCTCCAAAACTTTAAGAACACAAACTTGCAGGAGGCAAACAAATTTACAATTGCAGCCGAAACCAGAGACAACGAGTAGAGGATCAAATTAATCTCGGTCTGAAAGGGCCTGAACCCAGAGATCTCCGGATCTCCGCAGTGCAAGTGCCCTGACCACCGGGTCTTGCTTCCTTCTTGAAATTTACTCAGAGTAAAGAATTTTTTTTTTTTGCAAAAACATTTCAGAACAGTCTCATTTCAATTGGGAATCCACTGTCAATTACACTGGCGGAAATCAAAGAAATTTGATATAGCTTTGCAATGGGAAGTCTTAGATTTTCTTGCTCCGTTCGTTCTTAGACGTCAACGCTATATATTCGTGTATGACTTGTTTTGCATTTTCTAGTGAAAGCCGATTAAAAATCCATTTCCAAATCTAAAACAATAAAAAAATGGAGTTATATTCGGTAAAGAAGGATATTACAATCAGTTCTCTTGCGAGTGGAAACGTGCGTTCATCTCAGTCGTTGTTGGTTTGCATTTATGTGTACTTTTCTCTTGACAGCGTTGAAATCGCTGACACGTTATACCACATCTCTTATCTGTGGCTCAGTGGCCTTGGTATAATGACTTCATTTGTCGTGGGATTGGTAATTAGCTACATGTTGGGTGAGTACACGGCGGTTATTTGTCAATTATTTGTAATGATTTGGTCTCGCCTGAGGCAGATCTAAGAAAAATCAGTAGACAGTACGTAGGGACTAAGCTGCTCTTTCACGTTGAAACTTTTAGCTGAAACTTATGTGCAACGGCACTGCAAAAAAGTTTCAGCAGGTGTTGCACCGTGTAACATAAAACATTGAAAATCGTTCGGGAACGTTGAAACTGGTGTCAAAATGTTGTTAACATGGCTTCAGTAGCCGGTTGCTGATTGGCTTAGGCAGCGTAGCGTAACAAGACCGAGCGAGAACAGTTTCACGAAGTTGTGTTACACGATGAAACTCCTGTTTTTGTCACCACTGCGATTGCTGCGACGGTTGCAGAAGTAAAAAGTGGTTCTACTTTTCGTGAAACTTGTCTGGCAACGGAAGCTCAAAAAAGTTTCACGAAACGACCATGGTACACGGTGCAATGCCTCCTGAAACTTGTTTCGCAGCGCTGTTACACGCAAGTTTCAGCTTACACTTTCAGTGGGTAACAGCGGCTTAAGTTCAACTGAGGCGTATACCAGTCTCCAAGCGGCTTGCAATAGTCTTAAGTCTGCTTTATCAGGTTCAAAAATAAATAAATAAATAAATAAAAGAAATAAATAAATAGGATAGTATGTTTGGGGTGCAGGGATGGCATAGTGGTGAGAGCACTCGCCTCCCACCAATGTAGGCCGGGTTCGATTCCCAGACTCGGCGTCATATGTGGGTTGAGTTTGTTGGTTCTCTTCTCTGCACCGAGAGGTTTTTCTCCGGGTACTCCGGTTTTCCGCTCTCCTCAAAAACCAAAATTTGATTTGATTTGCGTTAACTTGTTAATTTCAATTTACAGTGTCCCCGATTAGTGCTCTTCGGCGCTAGAAGATTAGACACTTAAATAAAGTTCCTTTCCTTTCCTTTCCAATCCAGACAGTATAATTCCCACTTTCACGAATCTATTCTTTTCACTGATTCCAGTGATTAATCCACGAGGTCGATACACTGATATTGTAATGTAAAGCTGTCGAATTTGACCTCAATGCTGCCCCAACAGCGGCCGTTTTTACACAGCTAGAAAATTCATTCCTATGTAGTCCAGACGGAATATACCACTCTCATTCGGTTCGTTTTGTGTAAAGACAAAGAGAGACTTTGCATCGAGTTTACGGTAGACGCCAGCTAGGATGAAATTTTCGTTTTTTTTCCAATAACCAAAAAGTGTTGTTTGATTTTATCTCATTTTTCGCGTGGCCTACGAGTACCAAGTAACTCTCAGAAGAGAGAGACAATTTGGAACAAGAGAATTTTCATGCTTTTATGTGAAAGCAGTAACTTGCCGTTTGCCTGGCGTTTTTCATGAACACACTGCTTAGTCTCCTGATCAGGCTACTGTCCTAAATTATTTCAACCATCGACTAAGATAGAGACATATTTTTGTTTGTTGGTGAAGAAACGAAGGCGGATCGCCAAAAAGAAATAGATCCCAAGCTGCTGTTTCCAGCAAAGGAATGGCTCTACGGATTCTTACCTGGCCATTCGTTCACGTGGGATATTGACGACGACTTAACCAAAGTAGATGGTGAAACCAAAAAGGTACTTGATTTGCTATTTTGTGTACTCGTCTTGTTAACTTTACTTCATTACACTGGTTTGTATTTGTCGTTACACTTATAAGGCCTATAAAGCTTTTGACTCTAAGAGGGCGGAATGATCTGACCGTAGAATGTTCAGATCCAGTACTTCAGTTAGAAAGTTAACGTTAGATCATTTGTTTATCCTGGCTTAGCCGCATCGTTTCGCAATGAAGAAAGATCAAAACAAACGAATCGTGTAAGAAATAATTACAGAACAAATCGCCGGGAGTGATTGAATTTTTTGAAGATTTTCTTGAGGTTTTTATGAATTCCAAGGTAACCCGCGATCCAGCCTGAGCATGGTCGACATCTGCCGCAAATTCTGACGTCATTTCTGTTGTGTGTTACGTCAGTAACCCCTTTAGTTAAACGGCTTCATTATGGTCATACGTTGAGGTCACAAGTTAAAAGTGCACCTAAATGAGGAATCTTTCGTTTTCTGTGCCATAGCAGTCACCAAAACCTACCACAAAAAGTGGTTATTTGACCAAAGACATAAAAATACGTCTTGCAGCGAGGTTGCGCTGTTAATTGCAAATTCATAGGGATACCCTGCTTGACAGGGAAGGAAATTAAAGAAAACCTATGTACGGATCTTCTCGATGTCGTCCAGAATTTTGGACAAATAGTTTACCGGTTGAAAAGTCGCTATAACCAGTTTGAATTTTAACGCCTGCCCAATGGCACAGAAGTGGAAGTGACGTTGCAGACTTCACGTCGCGCATGTGGGCGTGGCAAACCATCGGGGAAATCCGCGCGGAGGGGTCCTCTCCTTCCAGTAAAGAGGGAAATAACGTTAAAGGGAACCACAGCAAATCTCAGGGAAATCGAGGGGCCAATTAGGTTTCCTTACTGGCAAACCGACACGGAAAGCGAAACATGTTTATGTTTACTTGTGGCGAAGAGACTTCCTGATTAACTTTATTAATTCCATGATATTTTTATTATTATCTGTAAAATTATTCGTTAATGGCCGTAGTATAGTAAAGGAAATACACATATCATAAATGGCTGCCCCAACGTAGCCGCGTTAAGGACGGTGCCTAGTATTGTTATTACACATATGTTCTGCGCATCGAGATAATCGGGTTTCCTATCGGTGATTCTTACTACAGTCGAACCTGTATATAACGGCCCTGTATTAAGCGGCCACCCTCTATTAAGCGGCCAGTTTTCAAAGTCCCGATTTTCCGCTCATACAAACGCTGTATTTGTTACCTGTTTTAGGCGGCCACCTCTATTAAGCGGACGCTGCGACCCTGTAGCAGTCCTATATTTGTCTTTCTTTGTTATTTTTACCTGTATAAAGTGGCCACCCTTGAACAGAAACTCATTTTATGCGGTATTTTATTTTTTAAAATGCAATTCATCATCACGACTTGCTCTACAAACACAAGTTTCAAATGCCGAAACGCCAGACGTAGGTGTTCGACTTTATTAAGTCGCCGTAATTTTTACTCTATTACTTCAACTTGTACAGTATTGTATATCGTCTTACTTTTAATTAGCAACCTTTCCGTTATAACTGCACATTAAACGTAACAACTATGAACTGACGGAATGAGATCTTTTGTTATGAACTGTAAGTCATAGAAATACAGCACTGTGTACCGTAGAAGAGTAAAGGGCAATTTATTGCACAATACTTTTACACAGTGTTACTTATATTTTACCGTTAAGTTTACAAGTTTGCAACTTTGTTTAAAGTATTGATCGCTTCAAAGAGTGTTGATTTCATGTATGAAGTGCTTTTGTATGATACGCCATTAAATTGGCATTAGACCACGCCCAGTGAGTATTTTTAGTGATTCTGTGTTAAAAGAGGCCACCTGTATTAAGCGGGCAGTTCCTCAAGTCCCGAGGGTGGCCGTTATACGCAGGTTCGACTGTAATTCAGGGATATTTTTTTTACGGTTTAAAACTATTCGGAGAAAATAGATCTCAGTAAGTACTCTTGGTATCCAAAAAGAAAGTTGGGGGTAACCATACATTTTTCAGAGATAATAAAGCTTCAATTTGAGAAAGAATGCCATACATTGCTTTGCATTTAAAGCTTTTTGCAAATATTGTTCACAAATTATCTTTGAAAATGCGTGGTTACCCCCAATTTTCTTTTTCGATTTTAATAACACTTGTTAAGATCTACATTTCCTGCATAATCATAAACCGGGGCAAAAAGTTAAGCCTATGTTACACCAGGCAATTTTTCGTGCAAATTGTCTCGCAATTTTGTTCCGACATAAATTGCACGAGAAATTGCCCACTGTAACATTCCCTGCCACTGACATCAAACGCAACATCAGTTCTTGTTCCCACCAACGATGCGAGAAGCTAGAAGAAATCGGGTCTACTTTGGGAAACGGGTCTCGCAACAAATCTTTCAATTATTGTGTAGTGTAACATTTGTCTTGCAACTTGAGTCGCGACGGTTTGCGGAACCAGTCAATAAAAATGTTCCTTTAATCTCATGTGATCATTAAAAACGAGACTGGTTGCAGCAAGAAACGTTGCCCAGTGTAACACCCATCAAGCAACTTGTTTGGCAAATGTGAGAACTTCAGTGTCGCAAAAAAATTGCGAGACAAGTTGCAAGAAAAATGCTTAGTGTAACAGAGGCTTTACGCAAAGAATATTAATCTTTATAATTTCGTGTTCTAGGAATCCATCGTGGAAGACTTTCAGGAATTCGCCACATCTCATTCAGAGATTGAGGACAGCGTAGTAAACGAAACTACGAAAGATGAGCAAATGACACAAAGTTGTTATGAAACAAAATTTTAGAGTGACAATACTATGTTGATAAAAATAATAGTGAGAGCGAGCAGAAGCAATCTCGTTTAGTTCATGTGAGGGAAGAGAAAATGAAAAGATAATGCAACCCATACCACGTCTTAAAGGTCTTTGTTGGTAGTCACAAATCTGCATACCCCACCGATATCGAATTAAACTCTGATCGGGTGACTCCACTTTTATACCCTTTAGTATTTCCAAATTTCCTTGCCGTTATTAGAACACCCACCCTTTTCCCAGCTTTGCGGCATTCTGAGAGCGCGTTAGCCCACTCTGCCACCGTGACGGACTTCCGTTGGCTGGGATGAGAGCAAACATTTAGTTTAGAATCTTTCCTCCCGAGATGATTGGCACAGTTTTAAACTATTTGATAAAGTGGACAGATGCTTTTTCTTTGAGAACGGCAAGCTTTAAAGATAAGGAGGATTTTCTACGTTATTTCTAGATCTTGCTTCGTTCTTGTGTGTTCCACTGTGAACATTACTTTGCATAGAACGAACACTTCAATAGAATTAATTTGCGTAGAACGAGTTCTCCAGTTCTTTCCTCGTTAAAATCTCATGATTATTCATGAGCAAGTCTAAATAAGAATGTTTTAAGAGAAGACTTAAAACAGTCAACACTCGTACTCTGCTTGATATCAAGCTGCAGGCCATTCCAAATCTTTGGCGCTGCAACCAAGAAGAATCTATCGATCCAAACGGTCCAACATTTGGTTCTTGCGACTTGCATGAGTAACTGGTTGTTAGTCCTTACTGCATAACGACTTGCAGCCTTGACTTGGAGAAGCTCTGTCCTGAAGTAGGAGGGGGCCATACCATTGAGAGCCTTGCAGACAAGAGGAGCAGCCAGTTTAACTTTATAAGTATGGGCGTGATGCGATCAAACAGAGGCACTCGACAATTAAATGAAATAAGAATAAAAAAATTCCAATCGCCTCACTGGCACTTCGCAGCGGTCCCCCATCCAAGTACTAACCCCATTCGAAGGTGAGTAGTCATGTAGCCCTCCCACAAAAGTCGAACAATTTCGTCAAGTTCCTGAAGTCTGCTATCTGTGTCTTAAGGGCTTAACTTTAGCTGACACTTGAACTAGCATCAACGATTGTGACTTGATCTTTGTGTCGAATTCGCACATATCTGGTCGAACGTTATAACATAGCATTAGTAATAATACATTCTGATTATTTCATTCTAGAGAGAGCAGTTCGACAACGGGACCCTCTTTCACCTTACATTTTTATCACAGTGGTAGAATTATTGGCTATAGCGATAAGGGCTAATGATAACTTTCGTGGAATTTGTCTTGGAGAGAGAGATAAAGTTGCTACAATACGTAGATGATACAATGATACAACTGGGGTCCTAAGAGACGATGCCTCGCTGAAGACGTTATTGGATGTACTTAAATCCTTTTGAAAAAATTTCAGGCTTAAAAATTAACATCTCTAAATCTGAATGTATGGAGAAGCTCGCGGTCGGAAGGGGGATCTTTTTGGTCTCAATTAATTGGCATGCGCGTCCGATTAAATGTTTAGGGGTCTAAAATCTTGTTTTTTTTAGGACCGTAGGAGGCAGGCACCAAACAGTTTCGCAATAGTTTCTTTTGTATCTTCTCGGATGAGAACGATAAACCGTTGGCTGTCTGTTATAGCAAAAAAGAGCCGGTTGGTTCTACAACCGATCGAGTCCTGATTAATATTGGTACGTAAATTACAGTAGATGACTTGACGATGAAAAACATCGCTTTCCGTGATTTTGCATCTGAAAAACCCACGCCGGTAAAAAATGTTCGAAGCTTTTTCATGTTGGAGATCACAAAAAATAGTAAACCAGGTACCTGTTTGGCGCCACCATCTACTTTTGGTAAAGACGTCATCAAATATTCCACTCGAGCGATTCGTGGCTACGTAAGAATCCATGCCAATCTTTCACCAAAATAGCACCCTGGAGACTATTTATTTTTCACGATCCTCCTTGAGGTTGGATTAAATCAGTGCAATAGCCTGCCAGTGCATGGTCTTTAATATTGTTTTTCTTACGACAAATCGCACGTCGTTTCGTGCGTTTCGCCTAAGCAAGTCCCATTCATGTTAATGCGTTTCTTTCGCTCAACCTTGAGAAGAATGAGGTGGGACTCCTTGTGAAATGGCTTAAAAACACACACACACACAGATTAAGTAATAGTACTTGTTTTGATTGTCGACCTTAAAACAATGTCCTGTTGCACATTGAAGTATTGGTTGAATTTGAAATACCTGTTGCACTTTGATTACAAATTGTCTCACTTTGTGTCTTACCCTGTCGCACTTTGTAAACACATTGTAATCTAAACCTGAATTTCACTCTATCGTAGTGGATTGATAATAAAAAATTGTCATACGATTCCCAAACTTTGCTGAAAAACTCTACGAAAAGCTTCATTATGTACTTGGCTTGGCTTGGTTTGGCTTTTAACTAAAGCAAACAAACCATGCTCAGTAGATTACCAACAAAAAAGAATCTTATTGCCTTTTCTATTTTGTTGTCCAAATAAATTCGGATTGCAAAGTACACCCGCTAACGACTGAACGAATTTCGGAATCAACGGGAAGTCATTTTTCTTGGTGCTGAACGAATGTACCGCGCCCTCATGGTACGTGAACGTTATAAGTCTACCGCGTTTCATATTCCATTGTAATCTTTGGAGTCAGAGATTTCTTTTGGTGGAATCGTTTTAGACACAAGGTAGTGGACCTGGAATTCTTGGTAAGCAACCGCTTGAATACTGGAATCAATCAAATTTTGTCATATGGTACCCTTGCTATGCTGACATCAAAATTAAATCTATAAAATATCGTAAATGGGTTAAACCATTTACGATTATCATGAAAGTTAAGTACGATCGTTCTGGCTAATGCAGTCCTGAGTGTTAACGAGAAACAATATGTGACAAATCGTTCATTTGTAGAACTTGTTTTCTGATATGGGTTTCGCCCCAGTTGAGAAAATCGGGCATGCTACCAGTCACATTCCCAGAAGGCAGAGATCCCCTGAGATAGCACGGCGCTTGCGCAAGTCATTGCACAATTTGCGCTTAACCCGGTACGTCATACAAATTCTTGGAGCTTGGTTTTTCTACGCTAAAATCCTTTTTTGACACGAATTGCTGGAGAGGTTAACGTAGTTAGCCTTGGTTGGAGTCCTAACGTAGATGGGTGCCAATAATTCAGCGTGATTATGTCTGATCTCGAAGACTACACAACTGAAGAGCGCGCCGCTGAAACGTCACTGATGGACAGTGGCGCCCAGAATATGCCCTCGGCAAACGCTTTCGCGAATATGTTCAAAGCAGCCATGGCTCCAGTTCTGAGCCAGCTGACGAACTTGAACGAGAATGTGAGCTCAGTGCTCCTGAACGGGCACGACGACTCCAATGAAGACGGTGAAACCGCCTCTAATGACGGGCCCGCTAAATCTGGGGACATGGATGCGGATTTATCCGCGCTTCTCGCTTCTGTGGGCAAAGATGCCAATAACGAGGCTATGCCGGGCGAAGACCTCTTGAAGGAACTCGCGCAGTAAGCGAGAAGACTTCACCGCCCCTTCGCGAAGGTCTGGCAGCTATTTTAATAATCTTTTGTGAGAAAAGCTGGGGGACGACAAGCTCAAGGCCAAACTGGACAAATATCCTGGTCCAGAGAATGATAAAAACTCAAGATGTAAGATCGCAGAAGTGACAAAACACTCTTATCGGCGCCATTACAGTCATGACAAAAGCCGCCGATTTGGCGCTGGGAAAATGCAGCCAAGATAAAGAACTTGATCACCTAGCTTTTAGAATCTCTGTACGGTGGCCAATTTACGTTATCAACTCCGTTGATAGAACCAAATTTTTGATCACCTTGTTGACAGATGCTGTTGCAATAGCACTTCAATACAACCACGAGGTGAATCACTCCCGACGCCTGACCATGAAGAAAGAGATGCATAAAGACTATGCAGCTCTATGCAACCTGTCCACTGTTGATGGCACCTCAGAGTACCTGTTCGGAAATTTGTCAAAGCTCGCGAAGGATATCCCAGAGGCCAATAAGAAAAGGGTTCCCCAACATTACGGGAATTCCTTTGGCGATAAGTACGCTGGGCACTCAACATATGCTTGAGCCAGAAAGATTCCAGCCTTACCCTAGAGGAAAATCCTAGGATTTTTAAGGCAAAAGTCGCTTCTCAAAGCCACCGAGAAAGAAAAAGGACGGCGAAACCATCCAGCGCCAATGAAGGTGTCTGAGGTTTGTAATGCAAACATGACATCTTTGTCTGTTGACATTGTACATAGCCTGGTTAAATCACTCAAGTAATTACACGTAGCCGACACAAAGCGCGGCAAAATGTGCTCGCGCGAGCCACGATTGGTTTTGGTTTCACTTCTGATTGGTTAAAAACGTGGCTCGAGAACTTTGAACCAATCACTGAGTGAAGTAATGCAAAACCAAAGTAATTCGCTAATTACTTTCAACACTCAATTGAAAACCGCTCTAACACATTCATTTCTTCAGTAATTTGTAGTCTGTTTGGTGCGCATGCAATCCAAGTGTCAATAATTCCAAATTTGGTTACAACTTTCATAAATCCATCTTCTTTTTCAATTACTTTACCAAGAAGTGTGTTTGGTTGTAAAGGACTTTTGTCCATTTAATTAATTCTTATTTTTACAAAGTTGTTGACTTGGAATGAAATAGTATTGGGTTTGCTTGTTGTCATTTTGTTGTTGTATTTTCTTTGTGTGTTTCTTGCTTTTTCCTGTTGAGGTGTCCTTATCTCCTTTGTTGACTTGATAAGTGAATAACAAGCACGTTAAGGTTCTTCTTCTTCTTCTGAATATTTTGTGAAATGATCAATCATGTAAAGAATCCAATTGTGTTTGCGATGACATGAACATATACATGGTACGTTTCTAAGGTCCATTATAGGTCCATTTGCAAATGTGTTAGGGATTATCTTGCTTGAATAGGGGCTAGCATAGGCTGTTTTTGCCTGCTGGTGATCGAGTTTTGTTTTTCGTGTATCGAGCAGACTGCTACTGATTCGTAGTTTCGCTCGATATACTTGTCCATCCTGTCTCTTCCTTTGTGCGTAATATTCGAATGGGTTTGGCAAAGAACTTGGCCATAGTTGACATTTTTGAACAATTTCTATTCCGTTCTTGGATAATATTTTGCCACCCTCCAGTTTCCATCCTTTTCTTTTGATAATTGCTACGTCTTGACTTGTCAGATTTGTTCTGTCCTTGCTGTCTTCATTACGTGTTTCTAACCACGTCGCTGCATCGTTGTAAACGTTGTCGTCAATAACTAAAGAGGGTTATTTTGCTTGCTTTTGTCTTTTTGGAAGCTTTAACTTGACCAATATTTGGTAGAATATCTCTAATCAACACAACTTGTGTTACCCATTTTACGAACCGTACAGGGCCACGCATTGCGCATGGGTAAACGTTTGCATAATTTACTATGACCGAGAGGAGTCTGGGCCCTCTTGCACCAGGAGAAAAGTGTTTTCTATTAAAATTAATGACGACTGCTTGTCCAAGTCCTTTGCGGTTTAGCGGTTAGTTACGGCGAAGGACTCAATGCTAAGAGATGTCGGAGGTGCCCGGTTCAAGACTCGGTAAGTGCGGTTTAAAGAATGTGGCAAGGGTGCGTAAAGTAGTGGTAGGTATGACGAATGGATCAGGGGATGGAAGGTTAAGAGGGAAAGGCTATTTTTCGGGTTCTTTGTTTTGTTTTCAACCACACCTCATCAAGAAAATCCCTTTTCAAACAATTGATAAATAACCTAGGTTGATTAAATTCACTCAGTTTGATTTAAATTTACCTAGTTTGATTTATTTTCACCTTGTTTGATTTAAATGGACCTGAATTTAATTTCAACCTGTAACAGATACTATAGAGGCTGCTGTAAACATGACGAGACCAGGTTGTTTTATGGCTTCGGTAGACTTAAAGGACTCGTATTATACCGTTCCTATCCACCCATCTCACCAGAAATACTTAAAGTTCTGTTTTGACGGTGTTTTCTACAAATATACCTGTTTGCCCAATGGCCTCGCTAGTGCCCCCCGCATATTTACTAAACTATTGAAACCTATGTATGACACCCTCCAGAGCATGAGTCATCTCATTTCAGGGTATGTTGACGGTTCTTATCTACAAGGCGACACCTCCGCGGAATGTCATAAAAATGTCATCGACACCATCATGCCTTTTACCAAATTAGGGTTTCATATCCATCCAGAGAAATTGGTTTTCATACCATCTCAAAAATTAACTTTCTTAGGGTTTGTACTGGATTCTATTGCTATCACAGTTATGCTTACAGGAAAAAAATTCCAACGGATTCTATTTGTCTGCGCTACACTCTTAAAAACACAAATACTCACAATTAGACAGGTCGTAGAGGTTATCGGTATTCTGGTGTCCAATTTTCCCGGTGCTCAGTCTGGACCACTTCGCACTCATGCATAGCAAACAAGGGCGATTACGGCCCGGGTAGAAAATGCAATTATCCCCTCCCGCTCCATGAACAGAAATTCAGTGGTGGCGTGATACCGTAATAGCGTAACCCTCAAACGAGATATCCAACACGACCACCCCAGCACTTAAATTCAGTCAGACGCACCAACATTGGGCTGGGGAGCTGTTTTTGGCACTCAGAAAACGGGGGGGAGATGGACCCCTTTGGAAGCTGAATACCATATAAACATATTGGAATTACTTGCAACCTTTTCCGCGTAGCCATATGAACAACTGCCACATCCAAATTCAGATCGACAATACCACAACCCTCGCTTATATAAATAATATGGGGGTCTCAAAATCCAAAGAACTCAACGAGCTAGCTGTTCAAATTTGGGAATGGTGCATATCACGAAATATTTGGTTCTCAGCTGTGCTCATCCCTGGTCAGGGACACGAGGGAGCGGCGGAAATCGAGCCAAGTGTGTTCTCAGATAATCACGAGTGGATGTTAAACAAACACTCGTTTGACGAGATCCTGTTGCGCCACCCCGGCCTCAGTTTCGACTTGTTTGCAAGCCGCTTTAACTATCAGATCAGTAGTTACTGCTCGTGGCAAGTAGACCCTAACAGTACACTCGTAGATGCATTTACTATGAATTGGAATGGGCAAATATTTTGTGCTTTTTCCACCCTTTAGCCTTCTCCCAAGATGCCTTCAGAAGATCAGTCAAGACCGAGCACAGGGTGTACTAATCGGCCCGCGTTGACCAACTCAAACGTGGTTTCCAGTCCTCCTACAACATTCGTGCGACTTCCCTGGATCCTGCTCCCACGACCAGACCTTCTACAACACCCCTCCCGCAGTGGCCCACATCCACTACACAGGAATCTTCTTCTGATGGTATCTCCTGTGTCAGGG
The DNA here is from genome assembly GCF_036669935.1 of Montipora foliosa. Lineage (NCBI taxonomy): Eukaryota > Metazoa > Cnidaria > Anthozoa > Scleractinia > Acroporidae > Montipora > Montipora foliosa. The sequence goes on along the minus strand of NC_090877.1, from coordinate 42,288,868 downwards.
GATCCTTCAGCGATTACCACTTTCCAGAGGAGGTTACCGACATTCTCAAAGCATCCTGGAGAAAAGGCATTAAAAAACAGTATAGCCCATGCGTTAAATAATGGATGGCATTTTGTTGTGAACGGAAGATTAATTGTTATTCACCACCACTGAGCGACGCCCTTCAATTTCTCTTGGGGCTATTTAATGATTAATCAAGGGCGTAGTTACTCAATCCTTAATACTGCTCACTCTTCCTTATCTACCATTGTTACGATAGACGGGGGGGAGGGGGGGGGGAGCTTTGGTAGCAACCATATTGTTACACGGTTTATGAATTAAAGGGGTCTTTGTAATGAATCGCGTAGACCCAAACCTGACTATGACAAAAGTTGGGATGTTTCAGTGGTTTTAAAACATTTCTTTATACCCCAATGAAAAATTGTCTTTAAAGGATTTAACGCCCAAGGACCTTATGCTACTTCTATTAGTTTCGAGTCAACGAGGGCAATCGATAAACTACCAGTAGATCTACAGCATCTTACCATGGACGAGGATACTTATTTCTTTGACGTCGCTGAGCATATCAAGACCAGTACCCCCAGAAGCCCACATGCGAGGATTGACATTGCTGCCTATGAGCCAGACAGTACAATTTGCCCTTTGACTTGTTTGAAAGCCACATACATCAACAAGACCAACACTTTGCGTAATAACGCAACAAAATTGTTTATTAGTTATGTTAGGCCCCATAAACCTGTATCTAGGGACATGGTTTCTAGGTGGACTAAGGACACTCTTAGACTTTGCGGTATTGATACTGCATACTATTTCAGATGCACCCTGTGGCTTTTAATTATGACTTACGTATGCGCCGCGCTATCTCATGTGATCTCAATCGTCATGAGATAGAATCTCAATCAAACTTCAACTTACAGGTACGTCTCGTTTAATTTTCCGAATAAATGATTAAGTTTTTACTACTATCGTTCGTTATAAAACTGAGAGGCTAATAATTATGTTAAAAGTTTTTTCCATCGTTCGTGAACGTTAGTTTAGGGCGCGTTCGATTGACCCTAATCCGGAATAAGAATACGTGGAGTGATGATTAAAGCGGTATGTTTGGCACGTTTTGAAGCAGCAACGATAATCAAAATATATTTTAAATAGCATTTTAGCACATGTTTGACAATTTTAATGTGAATCTCCGTAAAAACGAAGGATTTTTAACTTATATTCCATGTATTCCTATTGCGGAATACGGTCAATCGAACGCGCGTTTCCGATTGACTAAAGAATGAGTAATTTCATAAGCATTTTAAATTTTCACAAGAATCATATTCCGACAGTTTAGTTTCGTTTGTATATAGATTCGCTGTTTCAGGGTCTTGATGTAGTTTCAGGTAAGACGTTCAATCTAGAAATAAATGCATGAGTTTAGTAAGTTAAGATATCATCGTCCGAACATGAAGTACGATTGTCCGGGTGGGCGTAGTCCTCAGACGTCTGTCAATGTCACCCAAAATAGCACAGTGCGGGACTATTTTGAGTGGCAAGTTGTCTTGAAACGTCGGTCGCATCTCATGACCCCACTCACCGGCCAGGACAATCGTAATTCTCTTAGTTATAAACACATTTACTAGACAACAAAAGTATTTCACTACTAATTAAAACTGGGTCACTTGTGAAGCAATACCTCACAAATTTTACATCAAATTAATGCATAATAAAAGAGCTTTTCAAGCATGTAAAAGCCCAGACTATAGTTTTTGTATGAAATTTTCTTTAGAAAAAGTGAGCTTGAAGACAAAACCGTGATTTTTGATTTTTTTTTTTTATATATAATTTTTAAAAATATTAACCTGGAGCACGTTCAGTTCGCCAATTTTGTCCAAATTAATTCGTTTTTCGCCCTACCGGCTCCTTGGCCGCTACCTCTAAGCGACCTCGTGGAGAAGAACTTTTGGATGCATGGTCGCCTCGCGGTGGTTCGATCGAATTTCTTTCAGCAACGATTATGCAAATTTTGTGTGCGTTTATACGATTCAGTTGCGGTCATGTTCACTTGAGGAGTAGCTAATATTGACAAAATAAGCTACTGAATTGTTGAACATGCAAGTACAGACATGTTTGCCAATATTGCATATGCTGAACACGATCTTCAGTGCCAGCCGGTTCCAGCACTTTTGCCGTATTTGTTCGGGGTACCTTGATGTTGACGTGGATTATGAATTGAATGGATTGTAACTCCTCAGTTCACGTTTCCCCAACAGAATCTGTTTTTCACGGTCAGAATCCTTCGAGGATCGTGTTTTTCGAACGAAAAAGACAACTTTTGAAGGTAAGAATGTTGAAATAGGTTGACAGTACAAGAGTACAATTGGTTGTTGTTGCTGTTTTTTAAAAATAAAGTTAAACGCGAATTGTTGGGGCGTCAGTAAATGTTACTGAAACACCAAGGTATTATTCCAAAAGGAATTGCGTGATGTCGGAATACTAAAATCCATAAAATAATAAAATACATTTTTATCTTACAAATTTTTGTGAATTTTAAAGCTCCACTATATCAAAGCTTATCAACATGAACCCCAGACAATGAATCATGATGATCAGGCCCTGGCCTAGCCAGCATTTCTAACATTATTGGATTACTTGTTCCGGCGGCACAGCTCCAAAAGTTCATTCGCTGAAATTAATAAAGAAAAATTTCGTTCAGCTTCATTACTCCTCCGTCCCTTTTTTCATCTGTTTACCTTATTTGAAGTCGGTTGGTCGCAGTAAAAAAAGAAAACAAACAAACAAAACTGAGAAAATCAGTTTTTTATTTTATCAAACGAGTTGATAAAGGTCAAATAGCCACCGTGAAAGATTTGGAAAGCTGACGTTTCAAGCGTTAGCCCTTCGTCGGAGCGAATAGAGGAATTGTGGTTGTTGTAGGTTTATATGTGTGCGGAGGAGCTTGCTATTGGTAGAAATAGGGTGACGTGAATTTGTAAATAGATTAATGGAATGAGAGGCGTTCATTGATTCCGTGTGGATAGAGTGTGCCCAGTTGAAAAATAAATTTTTGTTCGATCTTTAGAAACTTTTTGAAGAAAAATTTTGAGAAAATCAGTTTAACTGCAGAAAAGTCGCCGGAGTAGTAGGACGGGGAAGAAACGAGTAGAGAGTATTTTCCTCCCACGAGGATAGAAAGCCTCTTGTGCGGAAGAGCGTCACGTTTAACCTTTTGTGAATTGCAATTGAAACTGAAATCTGTAAGGGCAAAATTAATCCAATGTTTATATTTCAGATTAAATTAAAGTTAAAAGAATGTTTTACAAAGTCGTTACCTTCTTCATTCATATCGGTCGGAACAGAGAAAAAGGAACCTTACGACTTTGTCTCCATTTTGGTTTTTTGCGATCGCAGTTTGCATCAGTCACTTCATAGCTGAACTCAAATACATTGAAAAAAAAAAAAAAAAAAAAGCAAACAGTCCTGAATCAATATTTCGTGACTAGCTCTCAGGAAGTTAATCATATTGTGCATTGGGGTTAATTTAGCGCACTGGTAATGCCATGACCACCACAAATAAAATTTACCCCGAATCTAAATTTTCTCTTCGATATAATGGAGGCTCTGCACACCGGACCTCGCCAGGTGGAGGAAGTTTGTGTGAATCACTCTTGGAAAATTTTTCGTTTCTAAATTGTGGATTTTGAGTTTTCGGTACTTCGGCATTCCGGATTGCGGATTCATTAGATTGCAATACGCAGTGGGGTATGTTAATTTTTATGTCTTAAAGGGGCTGTTAAACAAAGCAAACCAGTACGTGTGAATGTTAATTTAAATTAGTCTCATTGTATTTTTTTTTTTGTTATACAATATTGGCCACTGAAGTTGTCTCTAACGACGCCTACTATTTCCAGCTTCTTAAAACAACCCTGGGGCGTGCATTTTTTTCATTACAGGACCTCTAACCACCAACTACAGGTTGTACTTCAAAAGTGAGTCGTTAAATTCACCAGCAAAATGGCCCAAGATCGTTTCGGCGTAGTCGACTATTTGGTCTTCTCGGCGATGTTGTTAGTCTCAGCACTAATTGGAATATGGTACGCTTGTAGAGGTGGAAAACAGAATACTACTGCAGAATACCTATTGGCGAATCGAGGGATGAACTTCTTGCCAGTATCCATATCGATAATGCTGTCATTCCTATCGGCAGTAACACTCCTCGGCATTCCAGCAGAGATATACCTTTACGGGACCCAGTTTAGTATGACCATTGTCGGCTATTTCATGATTTGTGTCGTGGTCAGCACTGTATTCATTCCAATGTTTAGACGCATCGAAATGACTTGTGTTCATGAGGTAAGATACTTATTAATTAAAAAGAAGTCTGACGAGCTCAGTGGCCCTATAGTTCTTCAAACGGTGGGCCGATAACGCTATCCACCGTACTAGCAACTGGATAGCGCAATCAGTTTCGCTATGACTTATCCATATCCATCGTTTGTGCAACTGGGGCCTAGTAATCCCTTGTGCTCTGTTTGTAGGCCGAGTGCAAGACAACTTACTTAAAACTTAAAGCCCAAACCGGCTTTGTTAAGTTATCCGTCATAGCCAAAATGATCTCGGAATTAGTCATGCATAAAATTAAAATCAATACGCAAACTACTTAAACGTAAACCGATAAAATTCTAGAGATTATTTGAACCTTTGAGATTTTGGCTCTCGGTTTTGGAATTATTTTAACGTTTGCAAAGATTGCTGTTATAAGGGCAAATAAGATTGAACTGACTCAAAAACAATAAGAACTCATTCAAGGCTTAATCTTTTTTCATAAGGTGACTTCTTGATTGTCTTAAATAGGGCAATATAATAAATGAATATGCAAAACTTTGGTTATCAGTACAATCAATGAATTAAAAATGCAATGTTTTGGCCAGACGAACATGGACATATCTCGCACTAGCATCTCAGTTAAGTTTCCTCCACATTCTTATGCTGAAATGTTAAATTTCGGAGCACTCCATCTGCCTCTAAAATACTGGAAATACTTTTCATGGAATCGTTCTCATAGGAGTAAGTAGGGAAACAACATAATGTTGTTATATGATTATATCGTTGCTCACATGAATGAAGTTGCTTTTTTTTTTTTTTTTTGTTGCACTGTGCGGAATGAAAAGACGTAACGGTTATTAAACGAAGTTCAGATACTTGGTGTTCCACAAAATCACTCTGATTTGTGACTTCAAATTAAAACATTAGATAGGGCTCTTCTCAAGCGTAATAAATCCATTCACACAACATTATAAGATATTCTGAGTATCGAATGTGACAAGATTAAAGCGCATGAAAGCTCTTTTTGTCTTAAGTCTTTTTGAGCACCGACGGTCACCCCCCCCCGCCCTCCCCCCCCCCCCCCCTCTCCCTCCAATAAAAAAGTACTGGGAAGGGGAAATTATAGTAAACAGTGCATAGTGGATAATCGTTAAAAATATGTCTTTGATGTAATTCATAATCATAATCATGAATCAAGTCCGGTGCAAGCCTGGACATCACAACCTACTCAACATTTCTCTAATAAAATGGTGAATTTAATATTGCGATGACAGCCGTTCAAATAGTGCAAAAAGTCATTTGCACTGTCTTTGTTGTGGAACATGGTGAATGTGTCATCAACGTAACGATTCCAAAATAAAGGACTAACTTTGGCGTTCAGCAACCACTTTTCTTCAAAAGCACACATAAAAATGTTGGCTAAGACAGGGCCCAATGGTGAACCCATGGCAACACCATCGATTTGGTCGTAGTATTTACCATCAAAAAGAAAGTGGCTCTTCTTGGTGGCAAATTCCAATAGCTTGCGTAAAACATCCCTGGGTAAAGCCGGAGGATCAGCAAGAGAATACAATTTGTCTAGACAAATGTTTAGTGTTTCCTCGAGTGGCACATTTGTAAATAGGGAGGAGACATCCAAAGAACACATTATTCCATTCTTATGCTTGTACTTTTTAGCCCAATCCGCGAAGCTGAAAGAGTCTTTGACAGTGTAATGGTTGGTCGGGATAGGCTGAAGTATAGAAACAAGGTAAGAAGCAAGATTGTCGTTATAGGTGTTAACCGATGAAACAATAGGGCGGAAAGGACAACCAGTCTTATGAACTTTAGGAAGGCCATATAAAACGCCAGGAGAAGATCCACTCGGTAAGACTTTGTAAAAAGTTGCATCATCAATAATTCTATCCTTTCTCAGTTTCCGAAGATAGGTTGACAGGCTTTCTTCCCTGGATTTAGTAGGATTGTGTTGTAGCTCTTTAAATTTGGTGGTGTCAGAAATCAAGTGTTTCATTTTGTTAAGATAATCAAGTCTGCTAATTATTACAACGCCATTTCCTTTGTCCGGTTTCGTGATGATAATGCTGTCATCATTGCGTAAATCAGTTAAGGCTTTCCATTCGTCTTTGCTTAGAATGTTCTTCTGCTTAGAAAAGTCATACGAGTAAATGTAGCTATAAGATATATTCTTTAATTTACTTTTGAGTTGATCATTCTAAGCAAAGACGAATGGAAAGCCTTAACTGATTTACGCAATGATGACAGCATTATCATCACGAAACCGGACAAAGGAAATGGCGTTGTAATAATTAGCAGACTTGATTATCTTAACAAAATGAAACACTTGATTTCTGACACCACCAAATTTAAAGAGCTACAACACAATCCTACTAAATCCAGGGAAGAAAGCCTGTCAACCTATCTTCGGAAACTGAGAAAGGATAGAATTATTGATGATGCAACTTTTTACAAAGTCTTACCGAGTGGATCTTCTCCTGGCGTTTTATATGGCCTTCCTAAAGTTCATAAGACTGGTTGTCCTTTCCGCCCTATTGTTTCATCGGTTAACACCTATAACTACAATCTTGCTTCTTACCTTGTTTCTATACTTCAGCCTATCTCGACCAACCATTACACTGTCAAAGACTCTTTCAGCTTCGCGGATTGGGCTAAAAAGTACAAGCATAAGAATGGAATAATGTGTTCTTTGGATGTCTCCTCCCTATTTACAAATGTGCCACTCGAGGAAACACTAAACATTTGTCTAGACAAATTGTATTCTCTTGCTGATCCTCCGGCTTTACCCAGGGATGTTTTACGCAAGCTATTGGAATTTGCCACCAAGAAGAGCCACTTTCTTTTTGATGGTAAATACTACGACCAAATCGATGGTGTTGCCATGGGTTCACCATTGGGCCCTGTCTTAGCCAACATTTTTATGTGTGCTTTTGAAGAAAAGTGGTTGCTGAACGCCAAAGTTAGTCCTTTATTTTGGAATCGTTACGTTGATGACACATTCACCATGTTCCACAACAAAGACAGTGCAAATGACTTTTTGCACTATTTGAACGGCTGTCATCGCAATATCTCTAATAAATTTCGGTCACAATTCACACGAGCTCCACTAAATTTAATTTAGAAAGAACTCCTCCCTTTCGAAATTCTTCAGCGCGTTATATGTGACTGAAGTATCCTTAAAATCAATCGTTAGTAGCCGCAAGGAGGAAAAGGAAGATAATCAGGAACTCACCGCGGTATGCTGACGCTGCGTGCTCACGTGGGTCGCGTTGTGCGTCACGTTGTGACACTCTTCCACGGGAGAGGCTTTCCGTCTGCGTAGGAGGAAAATATGTTGACGACAACTCTTTATTCGTGTCTGCCCCTCGTCTCGGACCAATCTATCCAAAATTAGCTAGGAGTCGCGTTCGACTGTAAAAGGAGAAAAAAAGGACAGACCGCCTAACGTATAGATAGCACAAGTAACAGACTCGGAAACGTCAAATCTGGTAGTTTCCGTATGTTGCTCAAGTTATAAATACTGTTTATGCTTGGGTCAAAGATCAAAATCAGCCTTAAATTCTCCTCTGACAGACCTTCCGCGTGTTGTTTCTCACAAATAAAGTACGGAAAAGTAAGGGACGACTAACTGTAGAATACAGGACCGCTTTTGAAACAAGTACTTTTTCAGTAGCTTGTCGGCTTGGTAGTCAACTGACGAGCCGCGAAGTTGCCGAGTTACTCAAAGTTATACCTTACTCGTTTTTCAAACATTGAATTTCACTCAATGATAAACCTTATTCCTTCCTTAAACATTGACTTTTACTGACAAGCCGTGGAGCCACTGCAGTAATACTTCTTCAAAAATGGCCCTGTCTTCTATAGTTGCTCCCAACGAACTAAAGGCATGTTATCATGGTGCCGGCTACACGATTGTTTTCCACATTTAAACCAGCTGGTATTTTTTGGCGGCGTTTTGAAGCCGTTTCTAAGTACGGACCTTCCTGAACATGTGAGAAGGCGACACATGACAAGCAGGTTTCGTTGACCAGCTTAATTAAAGCGTCCTAATCCCAGCCGATATTTAGGCGTGATTCTTTGCGACTCAACTCGTCGTTAATCCACTTTTATCGATCGGTCATCCCTATTTCCCAGATACATCATTGCGGACAGAATTATTCATTATTAAGTTAACCCTGAGGTTGCATCTTTACCTTTGACCATAAGGATGTCTACAAAACGACTTAAGACCGAAGGCCAAAGACAAGAATCTCAATCTCAACCAATTTTAAAACTGTTTAAACTACAAGATGAGGAAATATTCTTTGTTCGACGTTATGGTAATGAAATCCAAGGGGTCTTCATTTTATAGAAATGGCCCCCTTGAACTTTAAACGAAGACCCTCGCTAACACGCTTGAAGCCCACCCAAAAGATTGTTTTTTAAAAGTCGAGCGAGGGTCTTCCTTTTGTTGTTTGAGGCGGCCATTTCTATAAACGAAGACCTCTTGGATTTCATCGTCTTGGCGTCGAACAAAGCGTTTTAACACGATTCCTCGTCTTGTAGCTAAAAAAAACTAGATGTTTAATTTATTTTTCTTTTATTTTAGTACCTAGAAAAGCGTTATTCATCAGGCATAAGGATGTTGGGTTCCATTTTCTTCATCATAACATTCGTAAGTATTTTGTCATGTCACCTCCCTCTGATACCTGTCAAACAAGCGTAAATCTATCCGCAATCGACATAACCAGTTGAATTTCCGCATGAAGGTCCGTGCATTTCAGAAGAATTCGGAATATGAGTAGTCAGCTCAGCTTTCGCCGAAAACTTGACACAATATTTGCTTAGTTGTCTGTCGGAATCTCTTGTTTATAAACAGTGCATAAATTGTGATAACTCGTATTCATGGTTTCATTGTGTTCTTAGTTTGCTTTCGTCATGAAATAATAAGACCGTTGTATTTGCATGATCTAACTCGCCAGATTTTGCGCAAAAGACGAAATGCACATTTGTGGGATCGGAGTTATGGGGTATGCTCTGGCGCGGCCAATAACGGGCTTATTGAACATACAAAGGTCCGCGTTTTTGACATCTCGCTCTATAGAAAGGAAATGACCTTGAACACATTTCTTTTGTTTGTAAACTTCCTTTGTTTAATTTGTAGGCATAAAATATGTGTAGCCATACGGGTTGCCAAGGGTTTATTGTTTTTGTTTGTTTACTTAAAATAAAAAAAACAATAAAAAGTGACGCCGTCTAGACTGCTCCAATGTCATTTTCAACATTTAAAATTTTAGTATTTTTTAACATATCGTAAGTGTTCTCATTCGCTTCGCTTTTCTCACTTCTATGCTTTGTCGTTGTATTCTTAACTTTGTTGTCGTTGAATTGCTAAGAAAATATTCAAGCCTTTGATTGTTTCCAAATTGTTTCTATTCTGTATTTTTATGAACTTGAAGTTTTTGAACTTTTAGTAAACGTCTATGTTCGAATTTATTAATTCGTATTTTTGCTTGTTCTTTCTTTCAATTATCTTACAGTGTCTATATCTGTTTGTCGTTTTGTTTGCTCCCTCTCTGGCTTTAGAAGCTGGTAAGTTGTAAAATTCCTTTTCTCAAAGCTTTTGCTAGGCAATCAAATGTTTTCACCGCGGTTTTGGAGGAACAGAAATAGGTCCTAATGGAGTCCAGAATGAGAGATGCTTTGATGCGACCCGAGCTTTCGACACTCCTGCCAGTGTCTTCGTCAGGGGTGATATCAGGCTGAAAGTCTTCCACCTTAGGGTGATTCCGGTTAATTTGTGACAGTATGTTACAGGCGTCTTACCTTTTTCGCCTGTCCACAATTCTTTAAAGGTAAAGGTAAAGGTCCTTATTTTACGAGAGTAACACGTGACAGTCAGCTAGAGTTACTGACGAACTTGTGACCCTTGGTGTGCCCCTTTTACCCCCCTTTCTCCGTCAATGCTCCGATTTACGGGTATTCAAAGCTACAGCTACACGGAACAGAGGAAAGTCGAAAGAGAGGTCGATCGAATGAGACGATGATCTAAGTGGCGACCTTCCAGCTCAGAAGGCCGCCCACTAATAACCGACTGAGTTACACCCTGCCTATTCTTTTCATTATATTTTGGAGACCGGCGGGCGCCCGTTTAATTAAAGTTTTGCCGCTATTCGTATAAGCATCAAAGGGGTTAATGAATCCACCTCGAGAAACTAGTACAGCCACAAAATTACTGTAAAGTTTTGCAAATATCTAAGGATCCAATCACTTGTGTCTCAGAACACAGACAATTTATGTCACAAAGTGTCCCCCAAATGCTGCTCTTTAAGTGAAGATTAACTGCTGCATTTACCCAAAGCTAAAAATGACGCTAACCTTTACCCTTACCTTATTGTTGAAAATAGGTAGCAAATGCTTAGACTTAAAGGGACACTTTGTGTTGGATGTCAAAATTGGGCGTGCATCTAATTAGGGTCAAACCTGGACATAAGTGGGATCCAAGATCGAAAGGACAACGAAGTGACTCTCTCGCACGTATTATAAACCATGTAATGATTGTGAAAACCGGCGGAGAGTAACATTGAGGACGGTGCCTACTATTGTTATTGCACATACGTTCTGCGCATCTCGAGATGCTCGGATTTCCTATCGGTGATGCAATACAGTGATATTTTTGCGCGGTTTAAAACTATCCGGAGAAAGTAGATCTTAGTTAGTACTCTTGGTATCCAAAAAGAAAATTGGGGGTAACCATGCATTTTTGAGAGATAATTAAGCTTAAATTTGAAAAAGAACGCCATATATCGCTTTGTATTTTAAAGCCTTTTACAATCATTATTCATCAATTATCTTTGAAAAATGCATGGTTACCCCCAATTTTCTTTTTGGATTTCAATAACAATTGTTAAGATCTACATTTTCTGCATAATAATAAACGGGGGCAAAAATGCCTTTGAATTAGTAGGCACCGTCCTTAAACCATTTCTTATTGTAGCTGGTAGCTGTGTGGAAGAGAAAATTGGTAAAATCTTCGTGACAAAAGAAGCCCCTGCACTCGGCAAAACAGTCGTTCGTAGTAAATTTCGCCATCATGCAAAAGGCCTCCTAACTACTTAAAAAAAAAATAATGGTTTAAATGCCTCTCGCTAAGTCTTAATACATTCATTGAATGAAGCTAAAGCCATTTGTTAATTTTCTAGCTGAAAATTTTATAATCGCACCATTGAATAGTAAACGCCTCACGTAATAACCAAAGTGTTTATTTCAAGGAACAAGAGACTCGACAACATCATTTTATATACTTTCTCGCAATTATGTTTACAAACCTTATCCCCTTACGTTAAAAAAGACGAGATGTCTAGAAATCACCTGTCCTAAAAGAGAGACCATGTCTATTTCAAACCTTCTCTCAGTTGGCTTTGGTCACGCTTCACTGTGATCAGTGATTGTTGAGCCATCTGACGCAGAATCAAAACCAACCATTGTAATGCAAGCTTAAAGTAATATCTTTATCTCCAAGAAATGATTTATCGGTGGAAAACCTGTTTACACTGGGTTTCATTAACCGCTCTCACCGTTCTAATTATTTTATCTTAAAATATTCCGTAAATAAAACAAATTCCCTGTGGTTTCAAATACAAGTCTTTTGGCCTTGTCTAAATGAAAAACGAAAAGTAATTTCGGTTTTAATTGCAGTCAGGAAAATTTTGTAGTTGATATTAGCGATACGATTCTTCTAGTGATAGTATTCGGTTCCCTTCTGATAAATGATTGAAAGATACTGACCGGTGTATGAAATTCTAATCTACGTATCAAAGTCGTACACTGTTCAGTTGCATGCATGTTTGGGAAGTTGATTTAAATGAGTGGACCCTCACCTTTTTGTCTTACGTTTAGCTGCAGGAATTCCCACCACATTTACTATCCTGGTAACGGGAATTGTTTGTACATTTTACACAGCCTTGGTAAGTACATCAATGTTCTCATTAATAGTTGTAAAATCACTGATGTTGGGAAGTACCTTAAAATGTTCGCCAAAAACGTTACCTTCAAGTGTAACCTGGCACTACAGTATATGTCTCTAGTGAGTCTCTTCCTATCCCTAAAATATCCCTTAACGATTAATTATATTTGACAACTATTCGCCTCAGTGCCTGCGGATAGTGGTAGGTATCATGGAGGTTAAGACTTTACGATGACGACGGGCACAACAACGCCGCAAAACAATGACATCATTGGTTAAAAGAGCATAAATAATCGTGCTGCACAATCACGGATCTTTTAGCACGTATTATTATCAATACGCGCGGCCAAATGACAAACTGCCCTCTGTAAAACGCGCCCTTTTGCAGGCCAAACGGAAAATGTGCGGGCTGAAAGTGCATTTGCCGCCCTGATACTGATTGGCTGCAGAGATGTCAAATAACTTCGCTCGGCCAATGAGATTGTCCAATTTAAGTGCGAGGATTACTTCGACATTTGGTCTAGAACCCACACTTCAAATATATACATTCCTTTCATTCTCACAACCTTTGTTTGTATACACTGAGGGACATTTCCATACCATAGTTTCATGCTACATCTCTGTTAAACAATTTTTTTCTTATTAAATGAAGTGGTACGATTTGGCCTTGTGCATCATTTGCTCCGCTCGGGCGCAAATGATGCTACTCGGGCCACAAATAAATTATATGCCCTCCAAACGTCATGTGATTATCCTATTCTTGCGGTACTCTGAAAAAGGACGACGTGAAGCTACCAAATTTGAGGTTTTGACGACAAAGTGAACATGCCGGCAACAGAGAATCTTTCATTGTCTATTTTCACTTTGAAACTGCTCGTACCAATTTATTATTAGGATACTTCGCCCAAATTGTAAGAAGTGAACGAGATAGAATAACCACGAAAGAATTGTGATAAAGCAAAGTGATATTCTGAGGTGAAGTTTTCGTGGACGTCGCCGTCGTAGATCTTAAGAACCCTATTTACTGAGCCGCGACAGGAACCCATCGTCGAATAGTCGTTAAATGTAACTCTAATTGTAGACACTGAAAAGATCATTCAAAACTGCAAAGCTAAGAATAACTAAAATTAGTGTATACTAAGGGCGTGTTCGATTGACCTTATTCCGGAATAAGAATATGAGAAGTGATGATTTAAAACGGTATTTCTGGCGTTTTGAAGCAACAAGGATGATAAAGAGATGTTCAAAAATAGCATTTTAGCAAGTGTTTGACAATTTTTATGTGAATCTCCGTAAAAATGAAGGATTTCTAACTTCCATTCCATGTATTCTTATTCCGGAATATCGTCAATCGAACGCACCCTAAAACGATGACTAGCGTTGAACGCGCGCGTTGATGGGCTACTCAAACTTCGGATATCCTTTGCCGAAAATGTTGTAATCTTTGCAGGAATAAATCAGTTAAAATCATCTTTTTGGCTATATTATCTCACTGTTTTAGTATATGCTAAGACAACTATTCATCTCAGTGTCGGTGGCTAGTGGTGAATGTTTACCTCGCTACTTCGCGGCTCGTTAAATATCCACCACCAGCCACCTCCGCTTCGAGGAATAGTTACTAACTATTCTACTATTTACATTTTTTTTCGTTTTTCGTAAAGTTAACAATACGTTCTTCGTAAAATGTCCGTGTTTGACAGAGGAATTGTCTGCAATCGACCCACAAAGAGAGAGTGAATATAGTGCACCGGTGCAAGATAATACAAGGGCACCCCTGAACGATAATCTTCGGTGAAATATGTGTTCGGGAGAGCCAAACTGTTCTAGCGTTTTAGGTTGCAAATACCTATAGACGTCTTTACTAAAACATCACCTTAAAGATTCGGCAACGAGGGAAGAGAAGTCCCTTAGTTTTCGGAAGGGATAATTTTGCAATTTTTGGCACTTAAAAAGGTCACCAAACGGTTTCGGATGAGCAAATGGTTCCCTGGAAGGTTTTTTCAGCTAGCAATTTCTGAAACGAAGATTTTATTCCCTAAAATTTTCGTACACTTTACTTTTCAGCTAAGATATCCGAACAGATCAAATTCTTTTGGGTGATAAAAACAGTCTGGATAGTCTTTATACATTACAAGGAGCCTAGAAATGCCTCTCAAAGGGAGTTTTGGCTTAATTTGCTCGTTGTAATTGGGTGCCCTTGCTAACAGCCCTCTTTCGAAATATTAAAATTCAGTCCTAAACAAAAGGCATCATCTTTATTCCCCAAGACTCGAGATGACGCCTTTTGTTTAAAACTGAATAAGATATCGAAAGTGGGCTATTCAAGATAATTTAATGGTTCTCAATAACAAAGATATCGTGATATCGTTGACGTCCTAAATTGTCCTTAATGTGCCAACCAGAGCCTGTCGAAACAAAGGGTATTTTGTTTCTGTGATTGGCCCGTGCACTGTTTGTAAACAGATTTCTTCCCTATAATGCGAGATATTAAAGAGAACCGTTGTCAATAACGACTGGGGGCTCCTTACAAACGGTTTATTGACAAACTCGACAAAGCTAACAGTTCCCTAATAACATCACGATTCTACTGACTAATTAGGCAATGACCACTTACGTGATTCCAGCTGGCAGCAACCACACAATTTACTTGACTCTGAGGATGAATATTCGTCCAGACCCGGGTTGCTCGAAGTATGGTTAGCGCTAACCAGTGTTAAATAACATGGAAACCTATAGGTTTTAATACCTCTTAACCAACGGTTAGCGCCGCTAACCACGCTTCCAGCAACCGGTCCCAGGTTGTCAATCACACGGACGATCTTACCACATCAGGTTTTCCTATGAAACGATTATTTTTTTAATGATGGTTGGTCGTCAACAGGGAGGACTCAAAGCAGTGGTGTGGACAGATGTGTTCCAGTCAATTGTTATGATCGCGGGTCTCATTGCTGTGGCCGTGTCTGGAACATACCAAGTAGGAGGGGTGAAGAAAGTGTGGGAGATCAATGAAAAATATGACCGACTCAACTTTTTTAAGTAAGGAGATGTGACTGGCGTTTCATCTTGGATTGAGAATTAGTGGACTTATCCCTCTTTGTATATCTTACTGCTTTTGGTTTTGTTCAGATTTTCCGTTAAAAGAAAAAAAAACAGCCCCACGAGAAAGCTATTTTATATTTGTATTTTTTCTTTCTAGTTTTGATCCTGACCCCAGGGTTCGCGACACCTTCTGGTCGCTTTCATTTGGCTTGGGAATGACCTTACTTCCTCTCTGGGGTACAGCCCAGTACTTTGTTCAGCGGTATCTCGCCATCAAGACTCTTCGGGATGCAAAAAGGTGCGAAAATTATCATGATTGCATTTAAAGTAACAGTCAACATGCAAAACTGAGTATATTCAGACCAAATGAATTATGCTTCGTGTGCCCTATGCTTTGTTTCATTGTCCCTTGAAACAAAGCAACGGAAGAGGATTGGCATTTCTCCCTCTCCGTTCCAAAATTCCAAATGAAAATTTTTGCTCTGGCCTTTCACTTATTTACTCCTCATAGTGGATTACAAAACGTGACTGGAAAACAAGGGCCAATGAAACTCAACCAACGAAACGACGGGAACAACAACAGCAGCAACAAGAACAACAACTCGGTTGCGAATCCCAACTAACCAACTGTAAAAAAAGGTCTAACGATGATTTTGTAATGTTCATTCCTTTAGGGCATTGTGGCTGAATATTCCATTTTTAATCATTGTGATAGCCATATGTGCTTTTGACGGAATGGTGATATTCGCAACGTACGCAGGGTGTGACATAATTGAAAATAAAAAAGTCACAAGAGCTGATCAGGTAAGACAAAGTACTTCCCAGAGTAGCTGAAGTATAGAGTGGGAAACTGTACTGAGATGATTTTGAGATCGTGATCGGTTTGTTACCATTGTGTAACCGGAGTGTTGTGTTTTGTCGCTTTATTGGTTAAAAAGTCTCATAATCTCCTGTTACCACGGCAACAGAACAGCCATATCTACCCTCACCCCCCCCCTCCCCCACCCCTATACCCCAATCCCTATTTCCTCTATAAATGATTAAATATTAAAGACGAGGTCTGTACCCCTTTCTTATTGCTAGGAAGTGACTTGCAGGTTAAGTTGAAACTCAAACAAATAACGAATTTTCCAGGGTGCATTGAGGGCTACCTTCGCAATTAGCAGAGTTTCATCTTAGCCTGTTGATCACTTCAAAAGTAAAAGTAATAGATGTGGGTCACCAAGTAGGTCTTTAAGGTGTTACTCTGAGACAAAATGTTGGTGTTTTTTTTTGGGTGGGGGAGGGGGCTTTGTTACGGTCACCCATACGTCACAACGCTGACTGCATCTTGTAAAGCAGTAACGGGGTTTACCGCCCTCGTTCAGGATGACAGAAAAGTTCTGGACATATTCAATTTTAACAGCTTATCATAGGTGAATAGATTATTTAATTTATAGCGCGATCGCATGACAAATTGTGCACAGTCAAGGTGTACGTGTAATCAGTTTCGTCCGATCAGCATCAAATGATGTCATCTGGGTTTGATTAACTGCAATCAATAGGCTATTTCCTAGTTAACGTCTTCCTCTTCTTCAAAGCGAGTCAAAGTGTGACGCTTTTCTTATCAACCTTAGTTTTCATTCATATGTAAAGTAGAACTAATTACAATCACAAGAACTTCACACTTAGACTCGCTTTGAAGATGAGGTAGACATGAACTCGGAAATGCAGATGGCCTACTGAAACTCCTTTTTGTATTGAATGATTTGCTCTTCTCAGGTTCTTCCATACTTCGTAATCGACAAACTTGGACACCTGAAAGGCGTGACGGGATTATTTACTGCCTGTTTATTCGGCGCAGCCCTCAGGTGAAGACTCTTATAATTATTCTTAAACGCAAGAAAAGCAATAAGTTGTTGACTGACTGACTGACTGACTGACTGACTGACTGACTGACTGACTGGCTGACTGACTGACTGACTCACTCACTCACTCACTCACCCACTCACTCATTAAAAAGCACGCAGAGGAATGGAAGCTGAAGGTGAATACCAAAAAATCAAATATCATCATCTTTAGTGGGAACGGTCAAACCAAAAACAAGGAAATTTTCCAATATGGTTCAGAAGCATTACCTATC